>NW_026948197.1:0-180000 GCF_963921235.1 Mobula hypostoma | reverse complement strand
ATTTAAGAGGGAGTTAGATATGACCCTTGTGGCTAAAGGGATCAGGGGGTATGGAGGGAAGGCAGGTACAGGGTTCTGAGTTGGATGATCAGCCATGATCATACTGAATGGCGGTGCAGGCTCGAAGGGCCGAATGGCCTACTCCTGCACCTATTTTCTATGTAAGGTAGTAGGAAATCTGCTTCCATTGGCAGGTGAGATGAGAACTGGGGTGACGTTGCCTCGAGATTCAGGGGAGGAGATTGAGGAGAAACTGGTTTCTGCCCCCACCACCCCAGAGTGGGGCGAGTCTGTGGAATTCTCTGCCCAGGGAAGCAGTCGGGGCTTCCTCACGAAATATATTTAAGCTACGGTTGGAGAGGTTTTTACACAGTCGGGGAATGAAGGGTTGTCGGGGGGAGAGGCAGATCAACCGTGATCTTATTGAATGGCGGGGCAGGCTCGATGGGCCGGGTGGCCGACTCCTGCTCCTATGTAAGCCCTGGTTGAGTGCACTGTCCTCCCCGGCCATTGCCTCCCCCTGCTTCCCGTTCCTCCTCCCTCCGAACCCATTTGTTCTTCTTCACTCCTTTGACCTCTCCCACCTCTCACCTCCCATCTTCTTCGTCTTCCCAGCCCCGGCCAACCACCTCTTCTCCCGCCCCTCCCTCCCTTTCCGGAACCGAGGGAGGGTCCTGGCCCAAAATATTGAGTGTTTATTCCTCAACCAGAGACGCCACCTGACCTGGCTCCAAATCATACGACCCATAAGATATAGGAGCAGAAGTAGGCCGTTCGGCCCATCGAGTCTGCCCCGCCATTCAATCGCGGGCTGGTCCAATTCTCCCAGGCATCCCCACTCCCCTGCCTTCGCCCCCAATACCCTTTGATACCCTGGCTAATCGAGAACCTATCTACCTCTGCCTTAAATACACCCAATGACTTGGCCTCCACAGCCGCTCGGGGCAACGAATTCCACAGATTTACCACCCTCCGCTTCTCAGTTCTAAAAGGACGACCTTCAGTCCTCAAGTTGTCCCTCTTCCCCTGCCACAGGAAATAACTTTGCCGTATCTAATCTGTTCAGGCCTTTTAAAGTTCGGAATGTTCCTATAAACTCCCCCCACCCCCAATTCGCCTGAACTCCAGGGAATACAGCCCAAGAGCTGCCAGACATTCCTCATACGGTAACCCTCTCATTGCTGGAATCATTCTCGTGGATCTTCTCTGAATCCTTCTCCAGAGTCAGTATATCCTTCTTAAAATAAGGAGCCCAAAACTGCACACAATACTCCAAGTCTGGTCTCACGAGTGTTTTATAGAGCCTCAACATCACATCCCTGCTCTTGTATTCTATACCTCCAGAAATGAATGTCAACATTGCATTCGCCTTCTCCACAACCAACTCAACCTGGAGGATAACCATTAGGGCATCCTGCCCAGGGACTCCCGGGTCCCTTTGCGTCTCTGCATTTTGAATTCTCTCCCCGTCTCCTCCTGCTGGAAGCATAAATTGGCAGCAGATGTTCTCGGGGAAATGTACGGCAGAAAATATGTCGCAAACGTTCAGGGGACATTTGCGTGAAGTTCTGCATAGGCACGTCCCAATGAGACAGGGAAAGGATGGTAGGGTACAGGAACCGTGGTGTACAAAGGCCGTTGGAAAATCGAGTCAAGAAGAAAAGAAGAGTTTACGAAAGGTTCAAACAACTGGGTAATGATAGAGATCTAAAAGGAGTATTGCGTGCAGTTTTGGTCCCCTAATCTGAGGAAAGACATCTTTGCCATAGAGGGAGTACAAAGAAGGTTCACCAGATTGATTCCTGGGATGGCAGGACTTTCATATGAAGAAAGACTGGATGAACTGGGTTTGTACTCGTTGGAATTTAGAAGATTGAGGGGGGATCTGATTGAAACGTATAAGATCCTAAAGGGATTGGACAGGCTAGATGCGGGAAGATTGTTCCCAATGTTGGGGAGGTCCAGAACGAGGGGTCACAGTTTGAGGATAGAGGGGAAGCCTTTTAGGACCGAGATGAGGAAAAACTTCTTCACACAGAGAGTGGTGAATCTGTGGAATTCTCTGCCACAGCAAACTGTTGAGGCCAGTTCATTGGCTATGTTTAAGAGGGAGTTAGATATGGCCCTTGTGGCTACAGGGGTCAGGGGGTATGGAGGGAAGGCTGGGTTCTGAGTTGGATGATCAGCCATGATCATAATAAATGGCGGTGCAGGCTCGAAGGGCCGAATGGCCTACTCCTGCACCTATTTTCTATGTTTCTATGTTTCTAAAAGATTATAAGGTTAGCAGGAAGGAGCTTAAGAAGGAAATGAGGAGAGCCAGAAGGGGCCATGAGAAGGCCTTGGTGGACAGGATTAAGGAAAACCCCAAGGCATTCTACAAGTATGTGATGAGCAAGAGGATAAGATGTGAGAGAATAGGACCAATCAAGTGTGACAGTGGGAAAGTGTGTATGGAACCGGAGGGAGATAGCAGAGGTACTTAATGAGTACGTTGCTTCAATATTCACTACGGAAAAGGATCTTGGCAATTGTAGGGATGACTTGCAGTGGACTGAAAAGCTCGAACATGGAGTAGATATTAAGAAAGAGGATGTGCTGGAAAGCATCAAGTTGGATAAGTCACTGGGACCAGACAAGATGTACCCCAGGCTGTGTGAGGCGAGGGAGGAGATTGCCGAGCCTCTGGCGATGATCTTTGCATCATCAATGAGGACAGGAGAGGTTCCAGAGGATTGGACGGTTGCGGAAGTTGTTCTTTTATTCAAGAAAGGGAGTAGAGATAGCTCAGGAAATTATAGACCAGTGAGTCTTACTTCAGTAGTTGGCAAGCTGATGGAAAAGATCCTGAGAGGCAGGATTTATGAACATTTGGAGAGGCATAATATGATTAGGAATAGACAGCATGGCTTTGTCAAGGGCAGGTCGTGCCTTACGAGCCTGATTGAATTTTTTGAGGATGTGACTAAACACATTGATGAAGGAAGAGCAGTACATGTAGTATATATGGATTTTAGCAAGGCATTTGATAAGGTACCCCATGCAAGGCTTATTGAGAAAGTAAGGAGGCATGGGATCCAAGGGGACATTGCTTTGTGGATCCAGAACTGGCTTGCCCACAGAAGGCAAAGAGTGGTTGTAGACGGGTCATATTCTGCATGGAGGTCGGTGACTCAGGAATGTGTTCTGGGACCTCTTCCCTTCGTAATTTTTATAAATGAGCTGGACGAGGAAGTGGAGGGATGGGTTAGTAAGTTTGCTGATGACACAAATGTTAGGGGTGTTGTGGATAGTGTGGAGGGCTGTCAGAGGTTACAGCGGGACATTGATAGGATGCAAAACTGGGCTGAGAAGTGGCAGATGGAGTTCAACCCAGATAAGTGTGAGGTGGTTCATTTTGGTAGGTCAAATATGATGGCAGAATATAGTATTAATGGTAAGACTCTTGGCAGTGTGGAGGATCAGAGGGATCTTGGGGTCCGAGTCCATAGGACACTCAAAGCTGCTGTGCAGGTTGACTCTGTGGTTAAGAAGGCATACGGTGCATTGTCCTTCATCAACTGTGGGATTGAGTTTAGGAGCCGAGAGGTAATGTTGCAGCTATATAGGACCCTGGTCAGACCCCACTTGGAGTACTGTGCTCAGTTCTGGTCGCCTCACTACAGGAAGGATGTGGAAACCATAGAAAGGGTGCAGAGGAGATTTACAAGGATGTTGCCTGGATTGGGGAGCATGCCTTATGAGAACAGGTTGAGTGAACTCGGCCTTTTCTCCTTGGAGCGACGGAGGATGAGAGGTGACCTGATAGAGGTGTATAAGATGATGAGAGGCATTGATTGTGTGGATAGTCAGAGGCTTTTTCCCAGGTCTGAAATGGCCAACACGAGAGGGCACAGTTTTAAGGTGCTGGGGAGTAGGTACAGAGGAGATGTCAGGGGTAAGGATTTTTACACAGAGAGTGGTGAGTGCGTGGAATGGGCTGCCGGCAACGGTGGTGGAGGGGGATACGATCGGGTCTTTTAAGAGACTCCTGGACAGGCACATGAAGCTTAGAAAAATAGAGGGCTATAGGTAATTTGTAAGGTAGGGACATGTTCAGCACAACTTCGTGGGCCGAAGGGCCTGTATTGTGCTGTAGATTTTCTATGTTTCTATCTAAACCATAGTCTGCCCGTTTATTTCTTCCACCAAAGTGCATGACCATAGACTTTCCAACATTATATTTCATTTGCCATTTCTTTGCCCATTCCCCTAAACTATCTAAGTCTCCCTGTTTCCTTAACACTACCCGCTCCTCCACCTTATAGAAACCATAGAAACTACAGCACAGAAACAGGCCTTTCGGCCCTTCTTGGCTGTGCCGAACCATTTTCTGCCTCGTCCCACTGACCTGCACACGGACCATATCCCTCCATACACCTCCCATCCATGTATCTGTCCAATTTATTCTTAAATGTTAAAAAAGAACCCGCATTTACCACCTCGTCTGGCAGCTCATTCCACACTCCCACTACTCTCTGTGTGAAGAAGCCCCCCCTAATGTTCCCTTTAAACTTTTCCCCCCTCACCCTTAACCCATGTCCTCTGTTTTATTCTCCCCTTGCCTCAGTGGAAAAAGCCTGCTTGCATTCACTCTATCTATACCCATCATAATTTTATATACCTCTGTCAAATCTCCCCTCATTCTTCTACGCTCCAGGGAATAAAGTCCTAACCTATTCAACCTTTCTCTGTAACTGAGTTTCTCAAGTCCCGGCAACATCCTTGTAAACCTTCCCTGCACTCTTTCAACCTTATTTATATCCATCCTGTAATTTGGTGACCAAAACTGAACACAATACTCCAGATTCGGCCTCACCAATGCCTTATACAAACTCATCATAACATTCCAGCTCTTATACTCAATACTTTGATTAATAAAGGCCAATGTACCAAAAGCTCTCTTTACGACCCTATCTACCTGTGATGCCACTTTTAGGGAATTTTGTGTCTGTATTCCCAGATCCCTCTGTTCCACTGCACTCCTCAGTGCCTTACCATTAACCCTGTATGTTCTAACTTGGTTTGTCCTTCCAACGTGCAATACTTCACACTTGTCTGTATTAAACTCCATCTGCCATTTTTTAGCCCATTTTTCAGCTGGTCCAAGTCCCTCTGCAGGCTCTGAAAACCTTCCTCACTGTCTACTATACCTCCAATCTTTGTATCATCAGCAAACTTGCTGATCCAATTTACCACATTATCATCCAGATCATTGATATAGATGACAAATAACAATGGACCCAGCACTGATCCCTGTGGCACACCACTAGTCACAGGCCTCCACTCAGAGAAGCAATTCTCTACCACCATTCTCTGGCTTCTTCCATCGAGCCAATGTCTAATCCAATTTACCACCTCTCCATGTATACCTAGCTACTGAATTTTCCTAACTAACCTCCCATGCGGGACCTTGTCAAAGGTCTTACTGAAGTCCATGTAGACAATATCCACTGCCTTCCCTTCATCCACTTTCCTGGTAACCTCCTCGAAAAACTCCAATAGATTGGTCAAACATGACCTACCACACACAAAGCCATGTTGACTCTCCCTAATAAGCCTCTGTCTATCCAAATGCTTGTAGATTCTGTCTCTTAATACTCCCTCCAATAACTTACCTACTACCGACGTTAAACTCACCGGCCTATAATTTCCTGGATTACTTTTCGATCCTTTTTTAAACAACGGAACAACATGAGCCACTCTCCAATCCTCCGGCACTTCACCCGTAGACAGCGACATTTTAAATATTTCTGCCAGGGCTCCCGCAATTTCAACACTAGTCTCCTTCAAGGTCCGAGGGAATACCCTGTCAGGTCCCGGGGATTTATCCACTTTAATTTTCCTCAAGACAGCAAACACCTCCTCCTTTTCAATCTGTACAGTTTCCATGATTTCACTACTTGTTTCCCTTAATTCCATAGACTTCATGCAGTTTCCCTAGTAAATACAGACGCAAAAAACCTATCTAAGATCTCCCCCATTTCCTTCGGTTCCGCACATAGCCGACCACACTGATCTTCAACAGGACCAATTTTATCCCTTACAATCCTTTTGCTCTTAATATACCTGTAAAAGCTCTTTGGATTATCCTTCACTTTGACTGCCAAGGCAACCTCATGTCTTCTTTTAGCCCTCCTGATTTCTTTCTTAAGTATTTTCTTGCACTTCTTATACTCCTCAAGCACCAGATTTACCCCTTGTTTCCTATACATGTCATACAACTCCCTCTTCTTATTTATCAGAGTTGCAATATCCCTTGAGAACCAAGGTTCCTTATTCCTATTCACTGCCTTTAATCCTGACAGGAACATACGAACTCTGCACTCTCAAAATTTCTGCTTTGAAGGCTTCCCACCTACCAATCACATCTTTGCCAGAGAACAACCTGTCCCAATCCACACTTTTTAGATCCTTTCTCATTTCTTCAAATTTGGCCTTCTTCCAGTTCAGAACCTCAACCCTAGGACCAGATCTATCCTTGTCCATGATCAAATTGAAACTAATGGTGTTATGATCACTGGAACCAAAGTGCTCCCCTACACAGACTTCTGTCACTTGTCCTAACTCGTTTCCTCACAGGAGATCCAATATTGCATCCCCTCTAGTTGGTCCCTCTATATATTGATTTGGAAAACTTTCCTGAACACATTTTACAAACTCTATAATCATCTAGACCCCTAACAGTATGGGAGTCCCAATCAATGTATGGAAAATGAAAATCCCCTCCCACCACAACTTTATGTTTCCTGCAGTTGCCTGCTATCTCTCTGCAGATTTGCTCTTCCAAGTCTCGTTGACTATTGGATGGTCTGTAATACAATCCCACTAATGTGGCCATACCTTTCCTGTTTCTCAGCTCCACCCATAAGGACTCAGTAGACAAGCCCTCTAATCTGTCCTGCCTGAGCACTGCTGTAATATTTTCCCTAACAAGCAATGCTACTCCCCCACCTTTCATTCCTCTGCCTCGATCACATCTGAAACATCGGAACCCTGGAACATTAAGCTGCCAGTCCTGCCCCTCCTGTAGCCAAGTTTCACTAATTGCTATAACGTCGTAATTCCACGTGTCAATCCACGCCCTCAACTCATCCGCCTTCCCCGCAATACTCCCAGCATTGAAATATATACACCTCAGAAGATTTTTACCACCACTCACAACCAGGTTTGCTTGAACTTTTAACATCATTTATTTTCACCCCAGCCCCACTGTCAGCTCTGGCACTCTGGTTCCCATCCCCCTGCAAATCTAGTTTAAAGCCTCCCCAATAGCACTAACAAACCTCCCTGAAAGGGATATTGGTCCCCCTGTAGTTCAAGTGTAACCTGTCTCTCTTGTACAGGTCCCACCTGCCCCAGAAGAGGTCCCAATGATCCTGAAATCTGAAACCCTGCCCCCTACACCAGTTCCTCAGCCACTTGTTCCTCCTCCAGAGCATCCTATTCCTACCCTCACTGGCACGTAGCACAGGTAGCAATCCTGAGATTACCACCCTCGAGGTCCTGCTTTTCAACTTCCTACCAAGCTCTCTATACTCACTCTCCAGGACCTCCTCACTCTTCCTTGCTATGTCGATGTGGACTATGACATCTGGCTGATCACCCTCCCACTTCAGAATGGCATGCAACCGATCAGAGACATCCTTGACCCTGGCACCCGGGAGGCAACAAACCATCCTGGATTCTCTGTCATGACCACAGAACCTCCTATCTGCACCTCTAACTATCGAGTCCCCTATCACTACCACTCTCCTCTTTTTGTGCCAGAGATCTGGCAGCTGCAGATTTTCCCAGGTGAGGCATCCCTCCCCCAAAAGTATCTAATGCAGTATACTTGTTGTTGAGGGGAAAGGCCACAGGGGAACCCTGCTCTGCCTTCCGTTTCCTGTTCCCTCGACTGACGGTGACGCAATTTCCTGTTCTCTGCTCCTTTGGCGTAACTACCTCGCTGTATCTACAATCTATAATGTCCTCATTCTACCGAATGACTCGGTGGTCATCCAGCTCCTGCTCCAGTTCCCTAACCCGGTTTGTCAGGAGCTGCAGCTGGATGCACTTCTTGCAGGTGTCGTTGTCAGGGACACCGGAGGGCTCCCTGACTTCCCACATCCTGCAAGAGGAGCATTCCAACACCCTGCCTGGCATTCTCTCTACTCTAAACAAACTGGACAAAAAGACTAACCGGAACCTACCCTGGCCTCTGCCTGTTCTCCTCGGAGCCTGCTGAGCCAAGGCCCCCCCATTCTGCTCCCTCTCACTCAGCTGCCCGCTCTCAACGCTGGTGGTCTGTTGGTCTGTTTTAAAACCGTGGCGCGCTACGTCATGCGCCTCCCTCAACTCATCCGCCTTCCCCGCAATACTCCGAGCATTGAAATATATACACCTCAGAAGATTTTTACCACCACTCACAACCTTTCTATCAGCGGATTTGCTTGAACTTTTAACATCATTTATTTTCACCCCAGCCCCACTGTCAGCTCTGGCGCTCTGGTTCCCATCCCCCTGCAAATCTAGTTTAAAGCCTCCCCACTAGCACTAACAAACCTCCCTGAAAGGATATTGGTCCCCCTGTAGTTCAAGTGCAACCCGCCTCCCTTATCTCTGTATCATCGTCAAATTTAGCCATAAATCCTTTAATCCGGTTTAATATCAGCGGCATGTGTTGTGAAATTTTTTGGTTTTTTTTTCCCGACAATCCTAAAAACTGTGAATTACAGTATTTGTGTGTCTATGTATATAAATTAAATTCAATAAATAGGGTAAAAAATAGTGAGGTAGTGTTCATGGGTTGGATCTCCATCCAGAAATCTGATGGCAGAGGGGAATTGTTGAGGGGAGGGTTCAAACAACTGGGTAATGATAGGAATCTGGAAGATTATAAGGCTAGCAGGAAGGAATTTAAGAATGAAATTAGGAGAGCCAGAAGGGGCCATGAGAAGGCCTTGACAGACAGGATTAAGGAAAACCCCAAGGCATTCTACAAGTATGTGAACAGCAAGAGGATAAGGCGTGAGAGAATAGGATCAATCAAGTGTGACAGTGGGAAAGTGTGTATGGAACTGGGGGAGATAACAGAGGAACTTAATGAGTACGTTGGTTCAATATTCACGACGGAAAAGGATCTTGGCGATTGTAGGGATGACTTGCAGCAGATTGAAGAGCTTGAGAATGCAGATATTAAGAAAGAGGATGTGCTGGTGTTTTTGGAAAGCATCAAGTTGGATAAGTCACTGGGACTGGACGGGAAGTATCCCAGGCTACTGTGGGAGGTGAGGGAGGAGATTGCTGATCCTCTGGCGATGATCTTTGCATCATCAATGAGGATGGGAGAGGTTCCAGAGGACTGGAGGGTTGCAGGTGTTGTTCCTTCATTCAAGAAAGGGAGTAGAGATAGCCCAGGAAATTATAGACCAGTGAGACTTACGTCAGAGGTTGGCAAATTGATGAAGAAGATCCTGAGAGGCAGGATTTACGAACATTTGGAGAGGCATAATATGATTAGGAATAGTCAGCATGGCTTTGTCAAAGGCAGGTCATGCCTTACGAGCCTGATTGAATTTTATGAGGATGTGACTAAACACATTGATGAAGGAAGAGCAGTAGATGTAGTGTATATGGATTTCAGCAAGGCATTTGATAAGGTACCCCATGCAAGGCTTATTGAGAAAGTAAGGAGGCATGGGATCCAAGGAGACCTTGCTTTGTGGATCCAGAATTGGCTTGCCCACCAAAGGCAAAGAGTGGTTGTAGATGGGTCATATTCTGCATGGAGGTCGGTGACCAGTGGTGTGCCTCAGGGATCTGTTCTGGGTCCTTTTCTCTTCGTGATTTTTATAAATGACCTGGATGAGGAAGTGGAGGGATGGGTTAGTAAATTTGCTGATGACACAAAGGTTGGGGGTGTTGTGGATAGTGTGGAGGGCTGTCAGAGGTTACAGCGGGACGTTGATAGGATGCAAAACTGGGCTGAGAAATGGTAGATGGAGTTCAACCCAGATAAGTGTGAGGTGGTTCATTTTGGTAGGTCAAATATGATGACAGAATATAGTATTAATGGTAAGGCTCTCGGCAGTGTGGAGGATCAGAGGGATCTTGGGGTCTGAGTCCATAGGACACTCAAAGCAGCTGCGCAGGTTGACTCTGTGGTTAAGAAGGCGTACGGTGTATTGGCCTTCATCAACCGTGGGATTGAGTTTAGGAGCCGAGAGGTAATGTTGCAGCTATATCGGACCCTGGTCAGACCCCACTTGGAGTACTGTGCTCAGTTCTGGTCGCCTCACTACAGGAAGGATGTGGAAACCATAGAAAGGGTGCAGAGGAGATTTACAAGGATGTTGCCTGGATTGGGGAGCATGTCTTATGAGAATAGGTTGAGTGAACTCGGCCTTTTCTCCTTGGAGCGACGGAGGATGAGAGGTGACCTGATAGAGGTGTATAAGATGATGAGAGGCATTGATCGTGTGGATAGTCAGAGGCTTTTTCCCAGGGCTGAAATGGCTAGCATGAGAGGGCACCATTTTAAGGTGCTGGGGAGTAGGTACAGAGGAGATGTCAGGGGTAAGTTTTTTTACGCAGAGAGTGGTGAGTGCGTGGAATGGGCTGCCGGCGACGGTGGTGGAGGGGGATACGATAGGGTCTTTTCAGAGACTTTTGTATAGGTACATGGAGCTTAGAAAAATAGAGGGCTACGGGTAATTTCTCGGGTGAGGACATGTTTGACACAACTTTGTGAGCCGAAGGGCCCATTTATTTCTTCCACCAAAGTGCATGACCATAGACTTTCCAACATTATATTTCATTTGCCACTTCTCTGCCCATTCCCCTAAACTATCTAAGTCTCTCTGTTTTCTCAGCACTACCCACTCCTCCACCTTATCTCTGTATCATCGTCAAATTTAGCCACAAATCCTTTCATCCGGTTTAACATCAGCGGCATATGTTGTGAAATTTTTTGGGTTTTTTTTTCCCGACAATCATAAAAACTGTGAGTTACAGTATTTGTGTGTCTATGTATATAAATTAAATTCACTAAGTAGGGTAAAAAAATAGTGAGGTAGTGTTCATGGGTTGGATCTCCATTCAGAAATCTGATGGCAGAGGGGAATTGTTGAGGGGAGGGTTCAAACAACTAAGTGATGGTAGGAATCTGGAAGATTATAAGGCTAGCAGGAAGGAGCTTAAGAAGGAAATGAGGAGAGCCAGAAGGGGCCATGAGAAGGCCTTGGCAGGCAGGATTAAGGAAAACCCCAAGGCATTCTACAAGTATGTGATGAGCAAGAGGATAAGGCGTGAGAGAATAGGACCAATCAAGTGTGACAGTGGGAAAGTGTGTATGGAACCGGAGGGAGATAGCGGAGGTACTTAATGAGTACGTTGCTTCAATATTCACTACGGAAAAGGATCTTGGCAATTGTAGGGATGACTTGCAGTGGACTGAAAAGCTCGAACATAGAGTAGATATTAAGAAAGAGGATGTGCTGGAAAGCATCAAGTTGGATAAGTCACTGGGACCAGACAAGATGTACCCCAGGCTGTGTGAGGCGAGGGAGGAGATTGCCGAGCCTCTGGCGATGATCTTTGCATCATCAATGAGGACGGGAGAGGTTCCGGAGGATTGGAGGGTTGCGGATGTTGTTCCTTTATTCAAGAAAGGGAGTAGAGATAGCTCAGGAAATTATAGACCAGTGAGTCTTACTTCAGTAGTTGGCAAGCTGATGGAAAAGATCCTGAGAGGCAGGATTTATGAACATTTGGAGAGGCATAATATGATTAGGAATAGTCAGCATGGTTTTGTCAAAGGCCTGAGGAGCCTGACTGAATTTTTTGAGGATGTGACTAAACACATTGATGAAGGTAGAGCAGTAGATGTAGTGTATATGGATTTCAGCAAGGCATTTGATAAGGTACCCCGTGCAAGGCTGATTGAGAACGGAAGGAGGCGTGGGATCCAAGGGGACATTGGTTTGTGGATCCAGAACTGGCTTGCCCACAGGAGGCAAAAGACTGGTTGTAGACGGTGGGTCGTGTTCTGCGTGGAGGCCGGCGACCAGTGGAAGAGAACGTACTGGAGCTTTTGGAAAAGCTAGCCTTCAACCCTGTGCGGGAGCTCCCCCTCCCCACCCTCCCTGTCCCAGACAGTGAGGCAGCCAGTCCGACATCTGTAGAAATTTGCGCCCGTTCTCCTCAGGCCCCCTCCCCCCGAGCTCCGTGACTTCCTTCAATATGTTGGGGCCCGGGGTAGACCCTCAGAGACGTTGACAATCCCAGGCCTCACCCGTTCCACTCGCTGGCCCCTTCCCCGAGTCCACAGTCAGTCCCTTTCGGCCCGGCTGACGCCGCCACCGCTCGGTCTCGGCCCCGTGCGCCTCCCCCGTCGTCACCCAAGTTTCTGCCGGCAGCAGCAGCGAGCTGGGTCCGGACGCACGGCCGTGTGGGCGCGGAGACAGCAGGGCAGTAGGAAAAGCGCGCACCCTGATCGTCAGCCGCTTGTCAATCTGCCCCGTCTGTGGCCTCTCGGGTGAGGAAGTCAGGCGGTGCGTGTGGGAGTGGTTGAAGGAGAGGAAGGGACGGGGGAGGGAGAGAGAACTGTCAGAGAGAAAGACTTCCCCTCTCCTTGTCCATCACAAGAGGAATGGAGACGGGCCAACCCCTAGTGCGACCAAACCAGAGTTTCACGGAGCCGCATCGTTACCTCGCGACTCTTAAACTCCATCCTATCGCTGTCGGAGCAGTGCTGCCAGGATAATCAAGGACACGACCCACCCAGTCAACACACTCTTCGTCCCTCTTCCCTCCGGGAGAAGGCTCAGGAGCTTGAAGACTCGTACGGCCCAGATTTGGGATCAGCTTCTCTCCGACTGTGATAAGACTGCTGAGCGGATCCTGACCCGGATCTGGGCCGTCCCCTCCAAATATCCGGACCCGCCTCTCGGTTTTTTTGCACTAACTTACTTCCCATTTTCTATTTATGATTTATAATTTAAATTTTTAATAATTACTATCGATTTGTACTCCAGGGAGCGGGAAGCGCAGAATCAAATATCGCTGTGATGATTGTACGCTCCAGTATCAATTGTTTGGCGACAATAAAGTATCACTTGACTTATGAAAGCTAACACCCCATAAGCTTTCTTAACTACCCTATCCACCTGTGAGGCAACTTCCAGGGATCTGTGGACATGTACCCCGAGGTCCCTCTGCTCCTCCACACTACCAAGTGGGGATAGAAGGCCGTGGAAGAGAAAAAGGGGGAGGGGAACCACAGGGAGGAGATGGACAGACAAGGAGATGAGGTGAGAGAGGGACAGGGGGATGAGGAATGGTTATTACCAGGAAGTTTGAGAAATCGATGTTCATGCCATCAGGTTGGAGGCTACTCAGACGGAATACGAGGTGTCGTCCCTCCAACCTGAGTGTGGCCTCGTCCCGACAGTGGAGGGGGAACGTGGATGGACGTATCGGAATGGGAATGGGAAGTGGAATTAGAAAGGGCAGCCGCTGGGAGATCCCGCCTGTTCTGGTGGACGGGGCGTAGGCGTTCTCCCGATCTACGTCGGGTCGCAGGAGGCCGCACCGGGAGCACCGGACACAGTAGATGTGACCCCGACGGACTCAGAGCTGAAGTGTCGCCTCGCCTGGAAGGGCTGTTCGGGGCTCCGACTGGTGGCGAGGGAGGAGGCGTAGGGGGGTCAGGCGTGGCACTTGTTTCGCCTCACGCCAGAATTCGTTTCAGCTCAAATAAAACAACATGGATCATAATCGTGATCAGGAGCAGAGCATCAGGGGAAATGACAGCTTTCAGTATAAATTAATTCTGTATTAACAAATGCATCATAGTGTTACAAACAGAGAGACTTTGTACAAGGGTGCGTTTTCAACAGCCAAGATATCAACTGCCCACAGGCTGCTGCGGTAGTTTTGGGGGGGAAGGCGGATAACCAGTGATCGGGGGTGGGGGGAGAGGGTGACGGGGGAATTGTCTCTGGACTGGGGGAGGGGATTCGATGGGTGGGGGAGAGGGTGACAGGGGGAGTGTCAGTGGACTGTGGGGGAGGGGATTCGATGGGTGGGGGAGAGGGTGACAGGGGGAGTATCAGTGGACTGTGGGGGAGGGGATTGGATGGGTGGGGGGAGAGGGTGACAGGGGAGTGTCTGGACTGTGGGGGAGGGGATTCAGAGGGTGACGGGGATGTGTCTGTGGACTGTGGGGGAGGGGATTCGGAGGGTGGAGGGAGAGAGGGTGACGGGGGGAGTGTCTGTGGACTGTGGGGGAGGGGATTCGATGGGTGGGGGAGAGGGTGACAGGGGGAGTGTCAGTGGACTGTGGGGGAGGGGATTCGGAGGGTGGGGGGAGAGGGTGACGGGGGAGTGTCTGTGGACTGTGTGGGAGGGGATTTGTAGGGTGGGGAGAGAGGGTGACAGGGGGAGTGTCAGTGGACTGTGGGGGAGGGGATTCGGAGGGTGGGGGGAGAGGGTGACGGGGGAGTGTCTGTGGACTGTGGGGGAGGGGATTTGTAGGGTGGGGAGAGAGGGTGACAGGGGGAGTATAAGTGGGCTGTGGGGGAGGGGATTCGGAGGGTGGGGGAGAGAGGGTGACGGGGGAGTGTCTGTGGGCTGTGGGGGAGGGGATTGGATGGGTGGGGGAGAGAGGGTGACAGGGGGAGTGTCAGTGGACTGTGGGGGAGGGGATTCGGAGGGTGGGGGGAGAGGGTGACGGGGGAGTGTCTGTGGACTGTGGGGGAGGGGATTCGGAGGGTGGGGGAGAGAGGGTGACGGGGAGTGTCTGTGGACTGTGGGGGAGGGGATTCGGAGGGTGGGGGGAGAGGGTGACGGGGGAGTGTCTGTGGACTGTGGGGGAGGGGATTCGGAGGGTGGGGAGAGAGGGTGATGGGGGGAGTGTCTGTGGACTGTGGGGGAGGGGATTTGGAGGGTGGGGAGAGAGGGTGACGGGGAGTGTCTGTGGACTGTGTGGGAGGGGATTTGGTGGGTGCAGGGAGAAAGGGTGACGGGGGAGTGTCTGTGGGCTGTGGGGGAGGGGATTCGGAGGGTGGAGGGAGAGAGGGTGACGGGGAGTGTCTGTGGACTGTGGGGGAGGGGATTCGGAGGGTGGGGAGAGAGGGTGACGGGGGAGTGTCTGAACTGTGGGGGAGGGGATTTGGAGGGTGGGGAGAGAGGGTGATGGGGGAGTGTCTGTGGACTGTGTGGGAGGGGATTTGGAGGGTGGGGAGAGAGGGTGATGGGGGGAGTGTCTGTGGACTGTGGGGGAGGGGATTCGGAGGGTGGGGAGAGAGGGTGACGGGGGAGTGTCTGTGGACTGTGTGGGAGGGGATTTGGTGGGTGCAGGGAGAGAGGGTGACGGGGGGAGTGTCTGTGGACTGTGGGGGAGGGGATTCGGAGGGTGGGGAGAGAGGGTGACGGGGGAGTGTCTGTGGACTGTGTGGGAGGGGATTTGGTGGGTGCAGGGAGAAAGGGTGACGGGGGAGTGTCTGTGGGCTGTGGGGGAGGGGATTCGGAGGGTGGAGGGTGACGGGGGAGTGTCTGTGGACTGGGGGAGGGGATTTGGTGGGTGCAGGGAGAGAGGGTGACGGGAGGAGTGTTAGCGGGCTATGAAAGGGGATTCTGTGGGTGGGGGAGATAGTCGGTGATGGGGGGAAGCATCTGTAGGAGGGGATTCAGTGGGTGAGGGAGAGTCGGTGCGGGAGGAGATCCCCCGTGGTCTGCGGGGGGCCGACTCCGTCCCTCCCCGACCTCCTGCTGGGGCTCGGTCACCCCCACAAACGGGTGTCCCGGACGGGCAGTCCTACAGTCCTGGACGGGATCCTCGCCCGTCTCCTGCTCGGGGGAGGCCGACACGGGCACCCCTCCCAGCGGCGCGCTGGCCCCAGTCTCCCGGCGCGGCGCACGGTCCGACCCCGCGGGACTAGCCGGTGCGGGGGCCGGGTCCCCGTTGTAGATGTAGAGGGGTCCGTGCACCGTCAGGTTGGAGTTGAGAGTGTTCACGTGGCAGGCTGCGGGGGGAGAAAATCCAGAGGGAATTAGAAAGGCAGCGAGAATCAGAAATGGACAGACGGACGGGGGTGGGGGGAGGAGATTCAGGGATGGACGGGGCGGGAGAGGTGGTTCGGGGACGGACTGCGGGGGGGAGGAGGAGGTTGGGGGACGGACTGCGGGGGGGGGAGGAGGAGGTTGGGGGACAGACTGGGGGAGAGGTTCAGAGACGGACGGGGGGGAGGTTGGGGGACAGACTGGGGGGGGAGGTTGGGGAATGGACTGGGGGGGAGATTGGGGGACGGACTGGGGGGGAGAGATTGGGGGACGGACTGGGGGGGGAGAGATTGGGGGATGGACTGGGGGAGAGGTTCAGAGACAGACTGGGGGGGAGGTTGGGGGACGGACTGGGGGGAGGTTGGGGAATGGACTGGGGGGGAGGTTGGGGGACGGACTGGGGGGAGGAGGTGATTGGGGGACGGACTGGGGGAGGAGGTGGTTGGGGGAACGGACTGGGGGAGGAGGTTGGGGACAGACTGGGGGGAGAGGTTCAGAGACAGACGGGGGGAGGTTGGGGGACAGACTGGGGGGGGAGAGATTGGGGGATGGACTGGGGGGGGAGAGATTGGGGGATGGACTGGGGGGGGAGGTTCAGAGACGGACGGGGGGAGAGATTTAGTGTCGGACGGGGGAGAGAGATTTGCAGACAGAAATGGGGGGGAGGGTGATATTTGGAGACGGCTGGTGGACGATTTGGGAAGATTCTGGGATGGATGGACAAGAATGGAGATTTAGAGAGCGGGGGGCAGTTTCAGAGGAGGGGAGGGAGGGGGAGAGGGGTGAAGGTCATGGGGTCTTACCTTTCAGGCCCAGCAAGCCCCTGGCCTGCCCCTGCAGAGGGGGAGAGGACCCCGCCTGGGCGGGACATCCCGCCGACGCGCCGTCACCCCCGGGCTTGGCCTCAGCCGCCGTCTGCCTCTGCGTCTGCTGGCTCTCCCGCTGTCCGGCGGCCTGCTGCTGGAGCCCGCCGTCCACCCGTCTGCGGGGCTCGTGGAGAGCGTCTGCCCCGCCCAGCAGCGGGCGATCCGACTCCATGCTCGTCTGGTCCGCGTCTGCCGGCGACTGTGGAGCGGACGTACGCGGGTGGGAGTGGGGGTGGGAGGGCAAGGGTCAGACGGGGAGGCATCTTGAATAATGAGGGAAGATGTGGACGCCGGCAAAGTGAGAGAGGGGTTGAGGGGAGGTAGGTGGGAGTTCGAGGGGGACGGGGCGAGGGGTACTGGGGGAGGGGATAACGGCAGGGTTGGGACGGGGTGGGTGCAATGGGGAAATGAGGGGGCCCAGGGTGTGCGCAAGAGGGATCGAGGGGGGGCACGAGGGCCCGGGGGAGCGGGGGGAGGGAGCGCGAGGGTCCGGGGGAGCTGGGGGAGGGAGCGCGAGGGCCCGGGGGAGCTGGGGGAGGGAGCGCGAGGGCCCGGGGGAGCTGGGGGAGGGAGCGCGAGGGCCCGGGGGAGCTGGGGGAGGGAGCGCGAGGGCCCGGGGGAGCTGGGGGAGGGAGCGCGAGGGCCCGGGGGAGCTGGGGGAGGGAGCGCGAGGGCCCGGGGGAGCTGGGGGAGGGAACGCGAGGGCCCGGGGGAGCTGGGGGGAGGGAGCGCGAGGCCCCGAGGGAGTGCGGGAGGGAGCGCGAGGGCCCGAGGGAGCGGGGAGAGGGAGCGCGAGGGCCCGAGGGAGCGGGGAGAGGGAGCGCGAGGGCCCGAGGGAGCGGGGAGAGGGAGCGCGAGGGCCCGAGGGAGCGGGGAGAGGGAGCGCGAGGGCCCGAGGGAGCGGGGAGAGGGAGCGCGAGGGCCCGAGGGAGCGGGGAGAGGGAGCGCGAGGGCCCGAGGGAGCGGGGAGAGGGAGCGCGAGGGCCCGAGGGAGCGGGGGGAGGGAGCGCGAGGGCCCGAGGGAGCGGGGGGAGGGAGCGCGAGGGCCCGAGGGAGCGGGGGGAGGGAGCGCGAGGGCCCGAGGGAGCGGGGGGAGGGAGCGCGAGGGCCCGAGGGAGCGGGGGGAGGGAGCGCGAGGGCCCGAGGGAGCGGGGGGAGGGAGCGCGAGGGCCCGAGGGAGCGGGGAGAGGGAGCGCGAGGGCCCGAGGGAGCGGGGAGAGGGAGCGCGAGGGCCCGAGGGAGCGGGGAGAGGGAGCGCGAGGGCCCGAGGGAGCGGGGAGAGGGAGCGCGAGGGCCCGAGGGAGCGGGGAGAGGGAGCGCGAGGGCCCGAGGGAGCGCGAGGGCCCGAGGGAGCGGGGGGAGGGAGCGCGAGGGCCCGAGGGAGCGGGGGGAGGGAGCGCGAGGCCCCGAGGGAGCCGAGGCCCCGAGGGAGCGGGGGGAGGGAGCGCGAGGCCCCGAGGGAGCGGGGAGAGGGAGCGGGGAGACGGAGCGCGAGGGCCCGAGGGAGCGGGGAGACGGAGCGCGAGGGCCCGAGGGAGCGCGAGGGCCCGAGGGAGCGGGGGGGGGAGCGAGAGGTTCCGAGGGAGAGGAGGGAGCGCGAGGGTCCGATGGTGCGGGAGGTAGCGCGAGGGCCCGAGGGAGCGGGGGAGGGAGCGCGAGGGCCCGAGGGAGCGGGGGAGGGAGCACGAGGTTCCGAGGGAGAGGAGGGAGCGCGAGGGTCCGATGGTGCGGGAGGTAGCGCGAGGACCCGAGGGTGAGGGGAGCACGAGAGGCGGGTAAAGTTGAGGGGCCCCCCCAGATGAGGCAGGGCGTGAGAGACCGACCGTTCCCTTTGTCTCCTACCTGAATCTTCTCTGCCCTCCCTGAAAGAGAGGCGTAGGGATGAGTGAGGGGTTTTGGAGGGTGCTGGAAACCAGCAGAAACCAGCACAGCCCCAGCAGACCCACACAAGGCTCTTGCAGTCAAGGCAGGATCCAGCACAACCAGCACACCGCGCCCCCAGCCACCCACCACCACTCACCCTGCACCCCCCTCCCCAGCTCAGACACAATGCCCAGATTCCCTCTGTAGACCACCACATCCCTGCTCTCCCCCCCCCCCAGCACAGCAAAGCATCCCAGCAGATTCCTAACACTCCCAGCAAACCCCAGTCGCCCCACAAGCCAGTTCACCCTCCCCACGGCAGAGGTGCAATTTAACACCAGCCGGGAACTTAGCCGCGCACAGACCAGCCACGGATCCCAGCAGACCACGCCCTCAACCCCAGCAGAGACCCCAGACAATCCCAGGCGAGGCCACATGCCCAGCAGAGATCCGCAAACAATCCGGGGGTCTCCCCAGGAGCCCTGGGGTCCTCCAGAGACCCTGGCATGGTCCCGGCAAACCCAGCAGAAACCTAAAGACACATTTCCCAGCAAAACTAAAAATCCCAGCACAGAGAGCCTGCAGAGGGACTTAGGGGAATGGGCAAAGAAGTGGCAAATGAAATACAATGTTGGAAAGTGTATGGTCATGCACTTTGGTGGAAGAAATAAATGGGCAGACTATTATTTAGATGGGGAGAGAATTCAAAGTTCTGAGATGCAACGGGACTTGGGAGTCCTCGAACAGGATACCCTTAAGGTGAACCTCCAGGTTGAGTCGGTAGTGAAGAAGGCGAATGCAATGTTGGCATTCATTTCTCGAGGAATAGAGTATAGGAGCAGGGATGTGATGTTGAGGCTCTAAAAGGTGCTGGTGAGACCTCACTTGGAGTACTGTGGGCAGTTTTGGTCTCCTTATTTAAGAAAGGATGTGCTGACGTTGGAGAGGGTACAGAGAAGATTCACTAGAATGATTCCGGGGAGTGAGAGGGTTAACATATGAGGAACGTTTGTCCGCTCTTGGACTGTATTGCCTGGAGTTCAGGAGAATGAGGTGAGACCTCATAGAAATGTTCCGAATGTTAAAAGGCCTGAACAGATTAGATATGGCAAAGTTATTTCCCGTGGTGGGGGAGTCTAGGACAAGGGGGCAGGACTTCAGGATTGAAGGACGTCCATTAAGAACAGAGATGTGGGGAAATTACTTTAGTCAGAGGGTGGTAAATCTGTGGAATTTGTTGCCACGAGCGGCTGTGGAGGCCAAGTCATTGGGTGCATTTAAGTCAGAGATAGATAGGTTCCTGATTAGCCAGGGCATCAAAGGGTATGGGGTGAAAGCAGGGGAGTGGGGATGACTGGATGAAGTGGATCAGCCAATGATTGAATGGCCGGGCAGACTCGATGGGCCGAATGGCCTACTTCTACCCCTATATCTTATGGTCTCACAGAACCAGAACAATTGTAATCTTTAGATCCTCCAGAAGCGATGCCCCATCAGAATCCTGGAGACAAAGCAATCCCAGCAGACCCAACACAATCCCAGCAGACCAAACACCATCCCAGCAGAGAAGACACAAACTCCTAAAGACACAGCACTCCCAGCAGACCCAACAAACTGCTAGACACAACACTCCCAGCAGAGCCAACACAATGCAGGAAGATTGTTCCCGATGTTGGGGAAGTCCAGAACGAGGGGTCACAGTTTGAGGATAAGAGGGAAGCCTTTTAGGACCGAGATGAGGAAAAGCTTCTTCACACAGAGAGTGGTGAATCTGTGGAATTCTCTGCCACAGGGAACAGTTGAGGCCAGTTCATTGGCTATATTTAAGAGGGAGTTAGATATGGCCCTTGTGGCTACGGGGATCAGGGGGTATGGAGGGAAGGCAGGAGTTGGATGATCAGCCTTGATCATACTGAATGGCGGTGCAGGCTCGAAGGGCCGAATGGCCTACTCCTGCACCTATTTTCTATGTTTCTATCCCAGTACAGAACACACAAGCTCCTAAAGACACAACACTCCCAGGAGACCCAACACAATCCCAGCAGACCAAACACCACCCTAGCACAGAACACACAAATTTATAAAGGCACAACCCAATTCCAGCAGAGAAGACACAAACTTCCAAAGACACAGCAGTCCCAGTAGACCCAACACACTCCCAGCAGACCCAACAAACTCCTAGATGCAACACTCCCAGCAGACCAAGCACCACCCCAGCACAGAACACAAAGTCCCAAAGGCATAACTCAATCCCAGCAGACCAAACACCACCCCAGCAGAGAAGACACAAACTTCTAAAGACACAGCAGTCCCAGTAGACCCAACAAACTCCTAGACGCAACACTCCCAGCAGACCCAGCTCAATCCCAGCAGACCAAACACCACCCCAGCAGAGAAGACGCAAACTCCCCAAAGACACAACACTCCCAGTAAAGTCGATTTTCCCTGATGTCCGGCGGAGCCAGTAGTCACAACAACCACAGAAGCGAAATGGAAATCCCAGCAGAGGTGCCACTACTCAGCGGAAAACCAAGACACAATGTTCCAGCAGCACCCGAAACGCCCAACAACCCCAGCAGCGCCAAAACTCCGAACAGAAACACGAGGCTCCCAGCTCAAAACTCAAAGCAGGAAACAAAGAAAAAATAATCCGGCAAAACCCCGAAAACCCCACGTTCACCAGCAGGCCCAGTACATTCCCAGCAAACGGTCAAACATAAGAAATCCCAGCAGAATCTCAACGACCCAATGTTCACTGGCTGACCGTGCAACGGACCAGCAGAGATGCCGTGAAATCTAACGGACACAACTCTCCCAAGCGGCAGTGTGAAATGTGAGGAGGATGTCGTGATAATGCAGGGTGACTTGGACAGGCTGGGTGAGTGGGCAGATGCGTGGCAGATGCAGTTTAATGTGGATAAATGTGAGGTTATCCACTTTGGTGGTAAGAACGGGAAGGCAAATTATTATCTAAATGGAGTCAAGTTAGGAAAAGGGGAAGCACAATGAGATCTAGGTGTTCTTGTACATCAGTCACTGAAAGCAAGCATGCAAGTACAGCAGGCAGTGAAGAAAGCTAATGGCATGCTGGCCTTCATAACAAGGGGAATTGAGTATAAGAGCAAAGAGGTCCTTCTGCAGCTGTACAGGGCCCTGGTGAGACCACACCTGGAGTACTGTGTGCAGTTTTGGTCTCCAAATTTGAGGAAGGACATTCTTGCTATTGAGGGAGTGTAGCGTAGGTTCACAAGGTTAATTCCCGGGGTGGTGGGACTGTCATATGTTGAATGATTGGAGCGACTGGGCTTGTATACTCTGGAATTTAGAAGGCTGAGAGGGGATCAGATTGAAACATAAAAGATTATTAAGGGATTGGACACGCTGGAGGCAGGAAGCATGTTCCCGCTGATGGGTGAGTCCAGAACCAGAGGCCACAGTTTAAGAATAAGGGGTCGGCCATTTAGAACAGAGTTGAGGAAAAACTTTTTCACCCAGAGAGTGGTGGATATGTGGAATGCTCTGCCCCAGAAGGCTGTGGAGGCCAAGTCTCTGGATGCTTTCAAGAAAGAGATGAATAGAGCTCTTAAAGATAGCGGAATCAGAGGTTATGGGGATAAGGCAGGAACTGGATACTGATTGTGAATGATCAGTCATGATCACAGTGAATGGCGGTGCTGGCTCGAAGGGCCGAATGGCCTACTCCTGCACCTGTTGTCTGTTGTCACTATCCCAAAGACCCAACTTTCCCCGGGAAACCCAGCATCACACCAGCAGGCACCCAACCCCAGGGAAATGCAGATCTCCGAAAGGCAACTGATAGCATCCCAGCAGAGCCCCAAAACCTGAACTCACCTGCGACAAACCTCCGCCTGAACCCAAGCAGCAGAAGGATGATAAACGAACAGAGGGAGAGCGTAGACACGATCAACACCGGGATAAGGATGCTCCGTCCTGCAGGGAGATCGCAGGGCTGATTAACGGACCCTCCACACGGTCCCATCACACACTCCCGGGGTCAGACACAGAGTGAATCTCCCTCCGCACCGTCCCATCACACACCCCCGGGGTCAGACACAGAGTGAATCTCCCTCCACACCGTCCCATCACACACCCCCGGGGTCAGACACAGAGTGAATCTCCCTCCACACCGTCCCGTCACACACTCCCAGCGTCAGACACAGAGTGAATCTCCCTCCACACCGTCCCATCACACACCCCCGGGGTCAGACACAGAGTGAATCTCCCTCCACACCGTCCCGTCACACACTCCCGGCGTCAGACACAGAGTGAATCTCCCTCCACACCGTCCCATCACACACCCCCGGGGTCAGACACAGAGTGAATCTCCCTCCACACGGTCCCATCACACACCCCCGGGGTCAGACACAGAGTGAATCTCCCTCCGCACCGTCCCATCACACACTCCCGGGGTCAGACACAGAGTGAATCTCCCTCCACACCGTCCCATCACACACTCCCGGGGTCAGACACAGAGTGAATCTCCCTCCACACCGTCCCGTCACACACTCCCGGGGTCAGACACAGAGTGAATCTCTCTCCGCACCGTCCCATCACACACTCCCGGGGTCAGACACACAGTGAATCTCCCTCCGCACCGTCCCATCACACACTTCCGGGGTCAGACACACAGTGAATCTCCCTCCACACCATCCCATCACACACTCCTGGGGTCAGACACAGAGTGAATCTCCCTCCACACTGTACCATCACACACTCCCGGGGTCAGACACAGAGTGAATCTCCCTCCACACCGTCCCAACACACACTCCCGGGGTCGGACACAGAGTGAATCTCCCTCCACACCGTCCCATCACACACTCCCGGGGTCAGACACAGAGCGAATCTCCCTCCTTACCGTCCATCTCCAGCTGTTCCGATTTTTTGGGGGTCACCGGTGCGACGCTGAGTGGCGAGTTCGTGGGAGTCGGCCCGCACTCTGCATCTGAAACGTCGGTCCCCGGGGCGATTTCCAACAAACCTTGCGCCCTGCATCTGTGCTCGATGTCGGGAGTGGGAGAGACGGGGGGTGGGGGGGAGTCAGAGGTAGAGAGTTATAAGGCCTGGATCAGAGACAGACAGACAGACAGATGCTTCATAAACCTGAGACCACTTACTTGGTGTGATTCTGACAGGGCTCCAGCGAAGAGGCAGGTTTAAATGTCCCCGGAGGGCATTTCCCACATTGAGTATCTCGCAAAGACGTTCCTGAAGCGAAGAAACGGGTAAAACATGATCAGATCTCCTTGCTGGGCTAGATTTTGTATAATCGATCCCCGGGAGTGGGTTACAGGCTGGGATCTAATCCAGGGGTCGAGGGGTGTTTATATATAGAATAACAGATCCCCGGGAGTGGGTTACAGGCTGGGATCTAATCCAGGGGTTCAGGAGGGTTTATATATAGAATAACAGATCCCCGGGAGTGGGTTACAGGCTGGATCTAATCCAGGGATCGAGGGGTTTATATATAGAATAACAGATCCCCGGGAGTGGGTTACAGGCTGGGATCTAATCCAGGGGTTCAGGAGGGTTTATATATAGAATAACAGATCCCCGGGAGTGGGTTACAGGCTGGATCTAATCCAGGGATCGAGGGATTTATATATAGAATAACAGATCCCCGGGAGTGGGTTACAGACTGGGATCTAACCCAGGGGTTTGGGGGGTTTATATATAGAATAACAGATCCCTAGGAGTGGGTTACAGACTGGGATCTAATCCAGGGGTTCAGGGGGTTTATATATAGAATAACTGATCCCCGGGAGTGGGTTACAGGCTGGGATCTGATCCAGGGGTTTGGGGGGGTTATACATAGAATAACAGATCCTCGGGAGTGGGTTACAGACTGGGATCTGATCCAGCGGTTCAGGGGGTTTATATATAGAATAACTGATCCCCGGGAGTGGGTTACAGGCTGGGATCTGATCCAGGGGTTGGGGGGCCCATGTTACCTGGCTGGGTCATCTGTCGGCCCGGCCCGCAGAGGGAGTGGGCCTCGCAGTCCGTACACTCGAGGCCTCCCGCGCAGTGGTATCCCGGGCGACACTGACAGCGCGTCCGCAAGCTGCCCGAGCAGTTGACCGCCACGACCATATCGCGCCCTGCAACGGCAAATCGGGAGCAGTCTTCAGGCACCTCCCTCGCCACCGTGACCCCCTCGAGTGCCCTCCCCAACCCCCACAACTACAGCCGGCCCTCCTTCTCCCCGAGGGATCGTTTCCGGGACCTCTCGCGGATACCAAAAGACGCGGATGCTCAAGTCCCGTATTCCACCTGTCTCAGTACGGTGGACCTTAGGACCCAGCGGGAACCCGGACCTTATTCAACCTGTCTCAGCGCTGCGGGCATTAGGACCCGGCGGCGGAGCTCTGGAATCCGCAGTGTTTCTGTTCGCGAAAATAATCACCACCGCGATTTAAAATAAAACGGGAATAATAAAGCGATCGGAAAGAGGCGAAACGCCATCGGTCACTGGCAAAGCCTTAGGCTACAGTCGGTCGACGATCGGATCAATTCTAAAGGATAAAATGAGGAAACTCCTGCCCCGATTGAAGCTACAATTATTACTTGGCAACGCAGTGGTTTAATTATCGGGTTTTGGGGTTTTTGATCCTCCACATCAACCCGGCACGGATGGAAAGCGCGCTCGGGAGCGATCTGTCACTGGATCGAACTCGGGAATTTCCGCTCCCGAGCCCAGTGCTGGATTTGGACCAGCTGGAAAAATGGGTGAAAAATGGCAGATGGAGTTTAATACAAACAAGTGTGAGGTATTGCACGTTGGAAGGACAAACCAAGGTAGAACATAGAGGGTTAATGGTAAGGCACTGAGGAGTGCAGTGGAACAGAGGGATCTGGGAATACAGATACAAAATTCCCTAAAAGTGCCGTCACAGGTAGATGGGGTCGTAAAGAGAGCTTTTGGTACATTGGCCTTTATTAATCAAAGTATTGAGTATAAGAGCTGGAAGGTTATGATGAGGTTGTATAAGGCATTGGTGAGGCCGAATCTGGAGTATTGTGTTCAGTTTTGGTCACCAAATTACAGGAAGGATATTAAAAAGGTTGAAAGAGTGCAGAGAAGGTTTACAAGGATGTTGCCGGGACTTGAGAAACTCAGTTACAGAGAAAGGTTGAATAGGTTAGGACTTTATTCCCTGGAGCGTAGAAGAATGAGGAGAGATTTGACAGAGGTGTTTAAAATTATGATGGGTATAGATAGAGTGAATGCAAGCAGGCTTTTTCCACTGAGGCAAGGGGAGGAAAAAAATAGAGGACATGGGTTAAGGGTGAGGTGGGGAAAGTTTAAAGGGAACATTAGAGGGGGCTTCTTCACACAGAGAGTGGTGGGAGTATGGAATGAGCTGCCAGACGAGGTGGTGAATGCGAGTTCTTTTTTAACATTTAAGAATAAATTGGACAGATGCATGGATGGGAGGTGTATGGAGGGATATGGTCCGTATGCAGGTCAGTGGGACTAGGCAGAAAATGGTTCGGCACAGCCAAGAAGGGCCGAAGGGCCTGTTTCTGTGTAGTTTTTCTATGGTTTTATATGCACAGAAAGGTAAAATATACACTATATACTAAGACAAACGTTTGACTAACTGACGCTAAAGTAATACCGGATGTACCCGTTCCGACTTTAAGAGAACTTCCGTTTTTTTTTCCCCGATCCACGATAACCTACGCGCATCCTCCCGTATGCTTTAAATCATCTCTAGATTACTTATAGTACCTAATGCAATGTAAATGCTATGTAAAATAGTTGTTATACCGCATTGTTTAGGGAATAATGAGAAGGAAAGTACTGGAAGAGCACTTCCGGGCTTTCTCGACCCGCGGCCGGTTGAATTCGCGCCTGCGGAACTCGTGGATAAGGAGGGCCGGCCGTACACTGACTTGCCTGCTCTACTCTCTGTATACACCTGACTGTGTGGCTAGGCATAGCTCAAATACATAAGCATACAACCATATAACAAATCCAGCACGGAAACAGGCCATCTCGGCCCTTCTAGTCCGTGCCGAACTCTTACTCTCACCCAGTCCCACTGACCCGCACTCAGCCCATAACCCTCCGTTCCTTTCCTGTCCATATATCTATCCAGTTTAACTTTAAACGACAACATCGAACCTGCCCCAACCACTTCTCGTTCCACACAGCCACCACTCTCTGAGTAAAGAAGTTCCCCCTCGTGTTACCCCTAAACTTTTGCCCTTTAACTCTCAACTCATGTCCTCTTGTTTGAATCTCCCCCACTCTCAATGGAAAAAGCCTATCCACGTCAACTCTATCAATCCCCCTCATAATTTTAAACACCTCTATCAAGTCCCCCCTCAACCTTCTACGTTCCAAGGAATAAAGACCCAACTTCTTCAACCTTTCTCTGTAACTTAGGGGATGAAATCCAAGTAACATTCTAGTAAACCTTCTCTGCAGATGATACTAAGATAGGTGGAGTTGTGGATAATGAAGTAATGAATGCAGAGAGATTTAGGCCGGTTAGAAGAGTGGGCTGAAAGATGGCAGATGGAGTTTAATGCTGATAAATGTGAGGTGCTACATTTTGGTAGGACTAATCAAAATAGGACATACATGGTAAATGGTAGGGCATTGAAGAATGCAGTAGAACAGAGGGATCTAGGAATAATGGTGCATAGTTCCCTGAAGGTGGAATCTCATGTGAATTCTCTTTCACCTCAGACGGTTGAGGAAGCTTGGTTTGGACCCCACAAATCCTCAGAACTTTCTACAGGGGCACAATTGAGAGCATCATGACTGCCTGGTACGGGAACAGTACCTCCCTCGATTGCAAGACTCTGCAGAGAGTGGTGCGGACAGCCCAGTGCATCTGTAGTCGTGAACTTCCCACGATTCAGGACGTGTTTTTTTTTATTAAATGCAATCCGTGAACTATCGCCAGATCAGAAATGCTGATCAAGTCAACGAGCTCCCAAAGAGAACTAGGGCAGGCCAATCAGACGGTTCACTGCTGCCCAGCGATAGAACACAAAAATATCATCTGTACAAGCAGACAGGCTTCAGAGAGGGGGCAGAGGAGATTCAACAGGATGCTGCCTGGATTAGAGAGGGTGCAGAGGAGATTCACCAGGATGCTGCCTGGATTAGAGAGGGTGCAGAGGAGATTCACCAGGACGCTGCCTGGATTAGAGAGGGTGCAGAGGAGATTCACCAGGACGCTGCCCAGATAAGAGAGGGTGCAGAGGAGATTGACCAGGATGCTGCCTGGATTAGAGAGGGTGCAGAGGAGATTGACCAGGATGCTGCCTGGATTAGAGAGGGTGCAGAGGAGATTGACCAGGGTGCTGCCTGGATTAGAGAGGGTGCAGAGGAGATTCACCAGGATGCTGCCTGGATTCGAGAGGGTGCAGAAGAGATTGACCAGGATGCTGCCTGGATTAGAGAGGGTGCAGAGGAGATTGACCAGGGTGCTGTCTGGATTAGAGAGGGTGCAGAGGAGATTCACCAGGATGCTGTCTGGATTAGAGAGGGTGCAGAGGAGATTAACAAGGATGCTGTCTGGATTAGAGAGGGTGCAGAGGAGATTCACCAGGACGCTGCCTGGATTAGAGAGGGTGCAGAGGAGATTCACCAGGATGCTGCCTGGATTAGAGAGGGTGCAGAGGAGATTCACCAGGATGCTGCCTGGATTAGAGAGGGTGCAGAGGAGTTTCACCAGGATGCTGCCTGGATTAGAGAGGGTGCAGAGGAGATTGACCATGATGTTGCCTGGATTAGAGAGGGTGCAGAGAAGATTCACCAGGATGCTGTCTGGATTAGAGAAGGTGCAGAGGAGATTCACCAGGATGCTGCCTGGATTAGAGAGGGTGCAGAGGAGATTTATAAGGATGTTGCCTGGATTGGGGAGCATGCCTTATGAAAACACGGCCTTTTCTCCTTCAGTGACGGAGGATGAGAGGTGACCTGATTGAGGTGTATAAGCTGATGAGAGGCATTGATCGTGTGGATAGTCAGAGGCTTTTTCCCAGGGCTGAAATGGCTGCCACAAGAGGGCACAGGTTTAATGTGCTGGGGAGCAGGTACAGAGGAGATGTCAGGGGTAAGTTTTTTACGTAGAGAGTGGCAAGTGCATGGATACGATATAACCATATAACAATCACAGCACGGAAACAGGCCATCTCGGCCCTTCTAGTCTGTGCCGAACTCTTACTCTCACCCAGTCCCACCGACCTGCACTCAGCCCGTAACCCTCCATTCCTTCCCTGTCCATATATCTATCCAATTTAACTTTAAATGACAACATCGAACCTGCCCCAACCACTTCTCGTTCCACACAGCCACCACTCTCTGAGTAAAGAAGTTCCCCCTCGTGTTACCCCTAAACTTTTGCCCTTTAACTCTCAACTCATGTCCTCTTGTTTGAATCTCCCCCACTCTCAATGGAAAAAGCCTATCCACGTCAACTCTATCAGTCCCCCTCATAATTTTAAATACCTCTATCAAGTCCCCCCTCAACCTTCTGCGCTCCAAAGAAAAGGCCTAACTTGTTCAACCTTTCTCTGTAACTTAGGTGCTGAAACCCAGGTAACATTCTAGTAAATCTTCTCTGTACTCTCTCAATTTTGTTGACATCTTTCCTATAATTCAGAGACCAGAACTGTACACAATACTCCAAATTTGGCCTCACCAATGCCTTGTACAATTTCAACATTACATCCCAACTCCTATACTCAATGCTCTGATTTATAAAGGCCAGCAAACCAAAAGCTTTCTTCACCACCCTATCTACATGAGATCCCACCTTCAGGGAACTATGCACCATTATTCCTAGATCCCTCTGTTCTACTGCATTCCTCAATGCCCTACCATTTACCATGTATGTCCTATTTTGATTAGTCCTACCAAAATGTAGCACCTCACATTTATCAGCATTAAACTCCATCTGCCATCTTTCAGCCCACTCTTCTAACCGGCCTAAATCTCTCTGCAAGGTTTGAAAACCTACTTCATTATCCACAACTCCACCTATCTTAGTATCATCTGCATACTTACTCATCCAATTTACCACCCTATCATCCAGATCATTAATATGCATGACAAACAACATTGGACCCAGTACAGATCCCTGAGGCACACCACTAGTCACCGGCCTCCAATCTGACAAACAGTTACCCACCACTACTCTCTGGTGTCTCCCATCCAGCCACTGCTGAATCCATTTTACTACTTCAATATTAATACCTAACGATTGAACCTTCCTGACTAACGTTCTGTATGGAACCTTGTCAAAGGCCTTACTGAAGTCCATATAGACAACATCCACCGCTTTACCCTCGTCAATATTCCTAGTAACCTCTTCAAAAAATTCAATAAGATTTGTCAAACATGACCGTCCACGCACAAATCCATGTTGACCGTCTAACCAGATAATTCTATATACCATCTCTAAAAATACTTTCTATCAATTTACCCCCCCACTGACGTCAAACTTAGAGGCCGATAATTGCTAGGTTTACTCTTAGAACTTTATTTAAACAATGGAACAACATGAGCAATACGCCAATCCTCCGACACCATCCCCGTTTCTAATGACGTTTGAAATATTTCTGTCAGAGCCCCTGCTATTTCAACACTAACTTTCCTCAATGTTCTAAGGAATATCCTGTCAGGACCAGGAGACTTATCCACTTTTATATTCCTTAAAAGCTCCAGTACTTCATCTTCTTTAATCATCATAGTTTCCATAACTTCCCTACCTGTTTCCCTTACCTTAAACAATTCAATATTCTTCTTAATGAATACCGAAGAAGAGAAATTGTTCAATTTCTCCCTCATCTCTTTTGGTTCCACACATAGCCGTCCACTCTGATTCTCTAAGGGACCAATGTTATCCCTCACTATCCTTTTGCTATTAATATATCTGTAGAAACCCTTTGGATTTATTTTCACCTTACTTGCCAAAGCAATCTCATATCTTCTTTTAGCTTTTCTAATTTCTTTAAGTTTCTTTTTACATTCTTTATATTCCTCGAGCACCTCATTTACTCCATGCTGCTGATATTTATAGTAGATATCTCTCATTTTCTGAACCAAGTTTCCATTATCCCCTGAAAACCATGGCTCTCTCAAACTTTTAACCTTTCCTTTCAACCTAACAGGAAAATAAAGTTTCTGTACCCTCAAAATTTCACCTTTAAATGACCACCATTTCTCTATTACATCCTTCCCATAAAATACAATAGGGTCTTTTAAGAGACTTTTGGATTGGTACATGGAGCTTAGAAAAATACAGGGCTATGGGTGACCTAGGTAATTTCTAAAGTAAGTACATGTTCGGCACGACTATGTGGGCCAAAGAGGCTGTATTGTGCTGTAGGTTTTCTATGTTTCTGTACTGCCTGGATTAGAGAGGGTGCAGAGGAGATTCGCCAGGGTACTGCCTGGATTAGAGAGGGTGCAGAGGAGATTCACCAGGAAGCTGCCTGGATTAGAGAGGGTGCAGAGGAGATTCACCAGGATGCTGCCTGGATTAGAGAGGGTGCAGAGGAGATTCACCAGGATGCTGTCTGGATTAGAGAGGGTGCAGAGGAGATTGACCAGGATGCTGCCTGGATTAGAGAGGGTGCAGAGGAGATTCACCAGGATGCTGCCTGGATTAGAGAGGGTGCAGAGGTGATTCACCAGGGTACTGCCTGGATTAGAGAGGGTGCAGAGGAGATTCACCAGGGTACTGCCTGGATTAGAGAGGGTGCAGAGGAGATTCGCCAGGACGCTGCCTGGATTAGAGAGGGTGCAGAGGAGATTGACCAGGATGCTGCCTGGATTAGAGAGGGTGCAGAGGAGATTCACCAGGGTACTGCCTGGATTAGAGAGGGTGCAGAGGAGATTCGCCAGGACGCTGCCTGGATTAGAGAGGGTGCAGAGGAGATTCACCAGGACGCTGCCTGGATTAGAGAGGGTGCAGAGGAGATTCGCCAGGACGCTGCCTGGATTAGAGAGGGTGCAGAGGAGATTCACCAGGACGCTGCCTGGATTAGAGAGGGGGCAGAGGAGATTCACCAGGACGCTGCCTGGATTAGAGAGGGTGCAGAGGAGATTCACCGGAACGCTGTCTGGATTAGAGAGGGTGCAGAGGAGATTCACCAGGATGCTGCCTGGATTAGAGAGGGTGCAGAGGAGATTCACCAGGATGCTGCCTGGATTAGAGAGGGTGCAGAGGAAATTCACCGGGATGCTGCCTGGATTAGAGAGGGTGCAGAGGAGATTCACCGGGATGCTGCCTGGATCAGAGAGGGTGCAGAGGAGATTCGCCAGGACGCTGCCTGGATTAGAGAGGGTGCAGAGGAGATTCACCAGGATGCTGCCTGGATTAGAGAGGGTGCAGAGGAGATTCACCAGGATGCTGCCTGGATTAGAGAGGGTGCAGAGGAAATTCACCGGGATGCTGCCTGGATTAGAGAGGGTGCAGAGAAGATTCACCAGGATGCTGTCTGGATTAGAGAACGTGCAGAGGAGATTCACCAGGATGCTGCCTGGATTAGAGAGGGTGCAGAGGAGATTTATAAGGATGTTGCCTGGATTGGGGAGCATGCCTTATGAAAACACGGCCTTTTCTCCTTCAGTGACGGAGGATGAGAGGTGACCTGATTGAGGTGTATAAGCTGATGAGAGGCATTGATCGTGTCGATAGTCAGAGGCTTTTTCCCAGGGCTGAAATGGCTGCCACAAGAGGGCACAGGTTTAAGGTGCTGGGGAGCAGGTACAGAGGAGATGTCAGGGGTAAGTTTTTTACGTAGAGAGTGGCAAGTGCATGGATACGATATAACCATATAACAATCACAGCACGGAAACAGGCCATCTCGGCCCTTCTAGTCCGTGCCGAACTCTTACTCTCACCCAGTCCCACCGACCTGCACTCAGCCCATAACCCTCCATTCCTTTCCTGTCCATATATCTATCCAATTTAACTTTAAACAACAACATCGAACCTGCCCCAACCACTTCTCGTTCCACACAGCCACCACTCTCTGAGTAAAGAAGTTCCCCCTCATGTTACCCCTAAACTTTTGCCCTTCAACTCTCAACTCATGTCCTCTTGTTTGAATCTCCCCCACTCTCAATGGAAAAAGTCTATCCACGTCAACTCTATCTATCCCCCTCATAATTTTAAATACCTCTATCAAGTCCCCCCTCAACCTTCTATGCTCCAAAGAAAAGGCCTAACTTGTTCAACCTTTCTCTGTAACTCAGGAGATGAAACCCAGGTAACATTCCAGTAAATCTTCTCTGTACTCTCTCAATTTTGTTGACATCTTTCCTATAATTCGGAGACCAGAACTGTACACAATACTCCAAATTTGGCCTCACCAATGCCTTGTACAATTTCAACATTACATCCCAACTCCTATACTCAATGCTCTGATTAATAATGGCCAGCATACCAAAAGCTTTCTTCACCACCCTATCCACATGAGATCCCACCTTCAGGGAACTATGCACCATTATTCCTAGATCCCTCTGTTCTACTGCATTCCTCAATGCCCTACCATTTACCATGTATGTCCTATTTTGATTAGTCCGTCCAAAATGTAGCACCTCACATTTATCAGCATTAAACTCCATCTGCCATCTTTCAGCCCACTCTTCTAACCGGCCTAAATCTCTCTGCAAGCTTTGAAAACCTACTTCATTATCCACAACTCCACCTATCTTAGTATCATCTGCATACTTACTCATCCAATTTACCACCCCATCATCCAGATCATTAATATGTATGACAAACAACATTGGACCCAGTACAGATCCCTGAGGCACACCACTAGTCACCGGCCTCCGATCTGACAAACAGTTATCCACCACCACTCTCTGGTGTCTCCCATCCAGCCACTGCTGAATCCATTTTACTACTTCAATATTAATACCTAACGATTGAACCTTCCTAACTAATGTTCTGTATGGAACCTTGTCAAAGGCCTTACTGAAGTCCATATAGACAACATCCACCGCTTTACCCTCGTCAATATTCCTAGTAACCTCTTCAAAAAATTCAATAAGATTTGTCAAACATGACCTTCCATGCACAAATCCATGTTGACCGTCCAACCAGATAATTCTATATACCATCTCTAAAAATACTTTCTATCAATTTACCCCCCACTGACGTCAAACTTAGAGGCCGATAATTGCTAGGTTTACTCTTAGAACTTTATTTAAACAATGGAACATGAGCAATACGCCAATCCTCCGACACCATCCCCGTTTCTAATGACGTTTGAAATATTTCTGTCAGAGCCCCTGCTATTTCAACACTAACTTTCCTCAATGTTCTAGGGAATATCCTGTCAGGACCAGGAGACTTATCCACTTTTATATTCCTTAAAAGCTCCAGTACTTCATCTTCTTTAATCATCATAGTTTCCATAACTTCCCTACCTGTTTCCCTTACCTTAAACAATTCAATATTCTTCTTAATGAATACCGAAGAAGAGAAATTGTTCAATTTCTCCCTCATCTCTTTTGGTTCCACACATAGCCGTCCACCTCTGATTCTCTAAGGGACCAATGTTATCCCTCACTATCCTTTTGCTATTAATATATCTGTAGAAACCCTTTGGATTTATTTTCACCTTACTTGCCAAAGCAATCTCATATCTTCTTTTAGCTTTTCTAATTTCTTTAAGTTTCTTTTTACATTCTTTATATTCCTCGAGCACCTCATTTACTCCATGCTGCTGATATTTATTGTAGATATCTCTCATTTTCTGAACCAAGTTTCCATTATCCCTTGAAAACCATGGCTCTCTCAAACTTTTAACCTTTCCTTTCAACCTAACAGGAAAATAAAGTTTCTGTACCCTCAAAATTTCACCTTTAAATGACCACCATTTCTCTATTACATCCTTCCCATAAAATATAATAGGGTCTTTTAAGAGACTTTTGGATTGGTACATGGAGCTTAGAAAAATACAGGGCTATGGGTGACCGAGGTAATTTCTAAAGTAAGTACATGTTCGGCACGACTATGTGGGCCGAAGAGGCTGTATTGTGCTGTAGGTTTTCTATGTTTCTGTACGGCCTGGATTAGAGAGGGTGCAGAGGAGATTCGCCAGGGTACTGCCTGGATTAGAGAGGGTGCAGAGGAGATTCACCAGGGTACTGCCTGGATTAGAGAGGGTGCAGAGGAGATTCGCCAGGACGCTGCCTGGATTAGAGAGGGTGCAGGGGATATTCACCAGGATGCTGCCTGGATTAGAGAGGGTGCAGAGGAGATTGACCAGGATGCTGCCTGGATTAGAGAGGGTGCAGAGGAGATTCACCAGGATGCTGCCTGGATTAGAGAGGGTGCAGAGGAGATTGACCAGGACGCTGCCTGGATTAGAGAGGGTGCAGAGGAGATTCACCAGGATGCTGCCTGGATTAGAGAGGGTGCAGAGGAGATTGACCAGGACGCTGCCTGGATTAGAGAGGGTGCAGAGGAGATTCACCAGGATGCTGCCTGGATTAGAGAGGGTGCAGAGGAAATTCACCGGGACGCTGTCTGGATTAGAGAGGGCGCAGAGGAGATTCACCAGGATGCTGCCTGGATTAGAGAGGGTGCAGAGGAGATTCACCAGGATGCTGCCTGGATTAGAGAGGGCGCAGAGGAAATTCACCGGGATGCTGCCTGGATTAGAGAGGGTGCAGAGGAGATTCACCGGGATGCTGCCTGGATTAGAGAGGGCGCAGAGGAGATTCACCGGGATGCTGCCTGGATCAGAGAGGGTGCAGAGGAGATTCGCCAGGACGCTGCCTGGATTAGAGAGGGCGCAGAGGAGATTCACCGGGATGCTGCCTGGATCAGAGAGGGTGCAGAGGAGATTCGCCAGGACGCTGCCTGGATTAGAGAGGGTGCAGAGGAGATTCACCAGGATGCTGCCTGGATTAGAGAGGGTGCAGAGGAGATTCACCGGGATGCTGTCTGGATTAGAGAGGGCGCAGAGGAGATTCACCGGGACGCTGCCTGGATTAGAGAGGGTGCAGAGGAGATTCACCGGGATGCTGCCTGGATTAGAGAGGGCGCAGAGGAGATTCACCGGGATGCTGCCTGGATTAGAGAGGGTGCAGAGGAGATTCACCGGGACGCTGTCTGGATTAGAGAGGGCGCAGAGGAGATTCACCAGGATGCTGCCTGGATTAGAGAGGGTGCAGAGGAGATTCACCAGGATGCTGCCTGGATTAGAGAGGGTGCAGAGGAGATTCACCGGGACGCTGTCTGGATTAGAGAGGGTGCAGAGGAGATTCACCAGGATGCTGCCTGGATTAGAGAGGGTACAGAGGAGATTCACCAGGATGCTGCCTGGATTAGAGAGGGTACAGAGGAGATTCACCAGGATGCTGCCTGGATTAGAGAGGGTGCAGAGGAGATTCACCGGGACGCTGCCTGGATTAGAGAGGGTGCAGAGGAGATTCACCAGGATGCTGCCTGGATTAGAGAGGGTGCAGAGGAGATTCACCGGGACGCTGCCTGGATTAGAGAGGGTGCAGAGGAGATTCACCAGGATGCTGCCTGGATTAGAGAGGGTGCAGAGGAGATTCGCCAGGACGCTGCCTGGATTAGAGAGGGTGCAGAGGAGATTCACCAGGATGCTGCCTGGATTAGAGAGGGTGCAGAGGAGATTCACCGGGATGCTGTCTGGATTAGAGAGGGTGCAGAGGAGATTCACCGGGATGCTGCCTGGATTAGAGAGGGTGCAGAGGAGATTCACCAGGATGCTGCCTGGATTAGAGAGGGTGCAGAGGAGATTCACCAGGGTGCTGCCTGGATTAGAGAGGGTGCAGAGGAGATTCACCAGGATGCTGTCTGGATTAGAGAGGGTGCAGAGGAAATTCACCGGGATGCTGCCTGGATTAGAGAGGGCGCAGAGGAAATTCACCGGGATGCTGCCTGGATTAGAGAGGGTGCAGAGGAGATTCACCGGGATGCTGCCTGGATCAGAGAGGGTGCAGAGGAGATTCGCCAGGACGCTGCCTGGATTAGAGAGGGTGCAGAGGAGATTCACCAGGATGCTGCCTGGATTAGAGAGGGTGCAGAGGAGATTCACCGGGATGCTGTCTGGATTAGAGAGGGCGCAGAGGAGTTTCACCGGGATGCTGCCTGGATTAGAGAGGGTGCAGAGGAGATTCACCGGGATGCTGTCTGGATTAGAGAGGGCGCAGAGGAGATTCACCGGGATGCTGTCTGGATTAGAGAGGGTGCAGAGGAGATTCACCGGGATGCTGCCTGGATTAGAGAGGGTGCAGAGGAGATTCACCAGGGTGCTCCCTGGATTAGAGAGGGTGTTTCATGAGGAGAGGTTGAGCGAGCTTGCCCTTTTCTCTTTGGAGCGAAGGAGGAAGAGAGATGACCTGATAGAGGTGTACAAGATGATAAGAGGTGACGGCCAGAGACTTTTTCCCGAGGGAGGGTGGAAATGGCTAACACGACGAGTGATAATTTCTTGGTGATTGGGTGAAAGTATAGGGGGTGATTTTTGGTTTCACACAGAGAGTGGTGGGTGTGTGGGACGCCCTGTCAGGGGTGCTGGTGGAGGCAGGTACATTCGGGACATTTCAGACCCTCTTGGATAGGCAGATGGGTGATGGAGAAACGGAGGGAAGGGTCAGATGGAGCTCAGAGTGTGTTAATGGGCTAGCACGACACCGTGGGCCGAAAGGCCTGCACCCCGCTGGGACGCCGTTGCGGACTTACGCGGGTCGCAGGTGGGACAGACGTGGCACTCGCGGACGTAGTTCCACAGTTCGGTGTACTCCCCCTCCGCGCACGCAACGCAGACTGTGTCATCGGTCGCCGTACACAAGCGCTGGGCGAAGAAACCTGGGTGGGGGGTCGAAATACACAAACGTTTGGATACCTGGGGCAGAAAATCCCCACCCACCGAAATCCCCTCCCACACAGCCCCACGCACGCTCTCCCCGTCACTCCGTTCCCCCGCGCGTCGGCACCGCGGTTGTCGCAGATCTCCGCGGGGGGCGTGCGGTCACGCGCTGCGGCGGTGGTGGGGGTGGGGTGGGAGACAGACCTGGGGGGCACTTGGTGCAGCAGATCCCCAGACTCCCGACGAAGTATTCCGATTCGGGCCGACAATGGCCGTGCTCCGGTCGGTAAGGCGAGGCGCCGGTCACCTGTGCGGGGGTGATGTCGGGGAGAACCGTTAGTCACGCGAACCAAAAGCGACAGCCCGACCCAGGGGTAGGGAGACAGGGACGGGGTGTAGGGGAGGGAGGGGGGTGACGGAGACGGGGGGTGTAGGGGAGGGAGGGGGTGACAGAGACGGGGGGTGTAGGGGAGGGAGGGGGTGACAGAGACGGGGGGTGTAGGGGAGGGAGGGGGTGACGGAGACGGGGGGTGGGGGAGGGAGAGGGTGTAGGGGAGGGAGAGGGTGACGGAGACGGGGAGGGAGGGGGTGAGAGAGACTTGGAGGGAGGGGGTGACAGAGACGGGGGGTGTAGGGGAGGGAGGGGGTGACAGAGACGGGGGGTGTAGGGGAGGGAGGGGGTGACGGAGACGGGGGGTGGGGGAGGGAGAGGGTGTAGGGGAGGGAGGGGGTGAGAGAGACTTGGAGGGAGAGGGTGACGGAGACGGGGGGTGTAGGGGAGGGAGGGGGTGACAGAGACGGGGGGTGTAGGGGAGGGAGGGGGTGACGGAGACGGGGGGTGTAGGGGAGGGAGGGGGTGACAGAGACGGGGGGTGTAGGGGAGGGAGGGGGTGACGGAGACGGGGGGTGGGGGAGGGAGAGGGTGTAGGGGAGGGAGAGGGTGACGGAGACGGGGAGGGGTGTAGGGGGGGAAGGGGGTGACAGAGACGGGGAGGGGTGTAGGGGGGGAGGGAGGGGGTGACGGAGACGGGGAGGGGTGTAGGGGGGGAGGGGGTGACGGAGACGGGGAGGGGTGTAGGGGGTGAGGGAGGGGGTGACGGAGACGGGGAGGGGTGTGGGGGGGAGGGAGAGGGTGACAGAGACGGGGAGGGGGTGACGGAGACGGGGGGTGTAGGGGAGGGAGGGGGTGACAGAGACGGGGGGTGTAGGGGAGGGAGGGGGTGACGGAGACGGGGGGTGGGGGAGGGAGAGGGTGTAGGGGAGGGAGAGGGTGACGGAGACGGGGGGGGTGGGGAAGAGGGTGACGGACGCAGAGACATTCAGTGGAACGGGAAGTTGCTGTTCACAACATTCCTGACGCGGGGCCAGGAACGCTGACAGTCCGTCGCAGAACCGGTCTGACTCCCAGAGGCCGGAAAGAATTCTCTGCTGGAACGGATCCCAGCACGTGACCCCCACCCTCCCCGGGGATCTGTCCTTCCACGCAGAGAGGGAGGGGGGAGCGATAGCGGAGAACGAGGGACGGGCAGGGTGGTGGTGAGGGAGGGAGGGAGCGAGCAGGGGGGGGGTCGCCTGAGGGAGAGGGTGCGAGGGGGATGAAGGGGGCGAGGGTGACAGGGGAGAAGGGGGTGAGGGAGTCTGAGAGAGAGAGGGGGAGAGGGAGACAGAGAGGGTGAGGGGGACGGAGGGAGCGAGGGAGTGCGGCAGGGAGATGGAGAGAATGAGAGAGCGAGGAGGGGAGCGGGGGGAGATGGAGGGAGTGAGGGAGACAGTGTGTGGGGGGTGGGGCAGGGAGACTAGAGGGCGAGGGGGAGATGGAGGGAGCGAGGGAGACAGTGGGTGGGGGGTGGGGCAGGGAGACTAGAGGGCGAGGGGGAGATGGAGGGAGCGAGGGAGACAGAGTGTGGGGGGTGGGGCAGGGAGACTAGAGGGCGAGGGGGAGATGGAGGGAGCGAGGGAGACAGAGTGTGGGGGGTGGGGCAGGGAGACTAGGGGGTGAGGGGGAGATGGAGGGAGCGAGGGAGACTGAGCGTGGGGGGGTGGGGCAGGGAGACTAAAGGGTGAGGGAGACGTAGAGGGCGAGGGAGATGGAGGGAGCGAGGGAGACTGAGTGTGGGGGGTGGGCCAGGGCGACTAGAGGGCGAGGGGGAGATGGAGGGAGCAAGGGAGACAGTGTGTGGGGGGTGGGGCAGGGAGACTAGAGGGCGAGGGGGAGATGGAGGGAGCGAGGGAGACTGAGCGTGGGGGTGGGGCAGGGCGACTAGAGGGCGAGGGGGAAATAGAGGGAGCGAGGCAGATGGAAGGAGCGAGGGAGACTGAGCGTGGGGGGTGGGGCAGGGAGACTAGAGGGCGAGGGGGAGATGGAGGGAGTGAGGGAGACAGAGTGTGGGGGGTGGGGCAGGGAGACGTAGAGGGCGAGGGAGATGGAGGGAGCGAGGGAGACTGAGCGTGGGGGTGGGGCAGGGCGACTAGAGGGCGAGGGAGACTGAGCGTGGGGGGTGGGGCAGGGAGACTAGAGGGCGAGGGGGAGATGGAGGGAGCGAGGGAGACAGTGTGTGGGGGGTGGGGCAGGGAGACTAGAGGGCGAGGGGGAGATGTAGGGAGCGAGGGAGACAGTGTGTGGGGGGTGGGGCAGGGAGACTAGAGGGCGAGGGGGAGATGGAGGGAGCGAGGGAGACAGTGTGTGGGGGGTGGGGCAGGGAGACTAGAGGGCGAGGGGGAGATGGAGGGAGCGAGGGAGACTGAGCGTGGGGGGTGGGGCAGGGAGACTAGAGGGCGAGGGGGAGATGGAGGGAGCGAGGGAGACGGAGTGTGGGGGGTGGGGCAGGGAGACTAGAGGGCGAGGGGGAGATGGAGGGAGCGAGGGAGACGGAGTGTGGGGGGTGGGGCAGGGAGACTAGAGGGCGAGGGGGAGATGGAGGGAGCGAGGGAGACGGAGTGTGGGGGGTGGGGCAGGGAGACTAGAGGGCGAGGGGGACAGTGTGTGGGGGGTGGGGCAGGGAGACTAGAGGGCGAGGGGGACAGTGTGTGGGGGGTGGGGCAGGGAGACTAGAGGGCGAGGGGGACAGTGTGTGTTGGGTGGGGCAGGGAGACTAGAGGGCGAGGGGGAGATGGAGGGGGCGAGGGGGAGATGGAGGGAGTGAGGGAGACAGAGTGTGGGGTGGGGCAGGGAGATGGAGAGAGTGGGGGCAGCGGGGGGGTGAGGGACATACAGAGCGCGAGGGATGGTGGAGAGACTCGGGGGGGGGAACGAGGGTGAGGGGAGGGGAGGGGAGGGATGAGATACGCCCGGGAGGACTGACTTTAAACAGCAAGCTGGCTGAACCCCTTTGCCAAACGTCTCGCGAACCCCAAAAGCTCTGACACCCCCCACCCCAAAGCAGCGGGCCCGCGGACATGGGCCGAGGCACCGGGGGAGCCAGCGGGGCTCGAAAGCCCAGTGATGAGTGCTACAGGGCGGGCGGACGGAAACTGTGGCTGGGCCCCTGATTCAGTCAGCACAGGAAATTCCGCCCAGCACATCGGAGACACCCCTGTCACCAGCGAACGGTTCCCACACTCTCTAACTGGGTCAGCAGGGTGCGGCTGCCTCCATCTCCCTCGTCCTCAAACCTGCCGTCTCCCTCCGAGCCCCGTCCGTCTCTCCCTCACTACTCCCCGTCTCCCCTCCCTCCCGAACCCCTTCCAAACCCTCTCCTTCCCTACCCGTCTCCCCGTCTGCCCTCCTTCCCTCCCAATCCTCTTCAAAACCCTCTCCTTCCCTCCCACTACTCCCCGTCTCCCCTCCCTCCCGAACCCCTTCCAAACCCTCTCCTTCCCTACCCGTCTCCCCTCCCTCCCTCCCCCACCCTCTCCTTCCCTCCCACTACTCCCCGTCTCCCCTCCCTCCCTCCCCCACCCTCTCCTTCCCTCCCACTACTCCCCGTCTCCCTTCCCTCCCTCCCCCACCCTCTCCTTCCCTACCCGTCTCCCCTCCCTCTCTCCCCCACCCTCTCCTTCCCTCCCACTACCCCCCATCTCCCCTCCCTCCCTCACCCTCTCCTTCCCTCCCACTACTCCCCGTCTCCCTTCCCTCCTCATCAAAGCCCTCTCCTTCACTACCGCCTCCCTCCCCCTCTTTTCTCCCTTCCCCTCCATCTCTCCCTCACCCCCTTACAAATCCCCTCCTTCTCTCTTCCTCTCCATCTCTCTCACATTCCTTCTCCCCGCCCTCTCCCATGACCAGTCCTTCTCCTTCCTACCCCACTCCCCTCCTTCTCTCCCTCTCTTGTCCCTCTCTCCCCTCCCTCCCATGTCCCTCTCTCTCCCTCTCATGTCCCCCTCTCTCTCCCTCTCATGTCCCTCTCTCCCCTCCCTCTCATGTCCCCCTCTCCCCCTCCCTCCCATGTCCCCCTCTCTCCCTCCCTCCCATGTCCCTCTCTCTCCCTCCCTCTCATGTCCCTCTCTCCCCCTCCCTCTCATGTCCCTCTCTCCCCCTCCCTCTCATGTCCCTCTCTCCCCCTCCCTCCCATGTCCCCCTCTCTCCCTCTCATGTCCCCCTCTCTCTCTCCCTCTCATGTCCCTCTCTCTCCCTCCCTCTCATGTCCCTCTCTCCCCCTCCCTCTCATGTCCCTCTCTCCCCTCCCTCCCATGTCCCTCTCTCTCCCTCTCATGTCCCCCTCTCTCCCTCCCTCTCATGTCCCTCTCTCCCCTCCCTCCCATGTCCCTCTCTCTCCCTCTCATGTCCCCCTCTCCCTCTCCCTCTCATGTCCCCCTCTCTCCCTCCCTCTCATATCCCTCTCTCCCCTCCCTCCCATGTCCCTCTCTCTCCCTCTCATGTCCCCCTCTCTCCCTCCCTCTCATGTCCCCCTCTCTCCCTCCCTCTCATGTCCATCTCTCTCCCTCCCTCCCATGTCCCTTTCTCTCATGTCCCTCTCCCTCCCCTCCCATGTCCCTCTCTCTCCCTCCCTCTCATGTCCCTCTCTCACTCCCTCCCATGTCCCTCTCTTCCCCTCCCTCTCATGTCCCTCTCTCTCCCTCCCTCTCTCACTCCCTCCCATGTCCCTCTCTTCCCCTCCCTCTCATGTCCCTCTCTCCCTCCCTCCCATGTCCCTCTCTCTCTCTCCCTCCCTCCCATGTCCCTCTCTCTCTCTCCCTCCCTCCCATGTCCCTCTCTCTCTCCCTCCCTCCCATGTCCCTCTCTCACTCCCTCCCTCTCATGTCCCTCTCTCCCTCCCTCCCATGTCCCTCTCTCACTCCCTCCCTCCCATGTCCCCCCCTCCCTCCCATGTCCCCCTCTCTCCCTCCCTCTCATGTCCCTCTCTTCTTCCCTCTCACGTCCCTCTCGCTCCCTCCCTCCCTCCCATGTCCCTCTCTCTCTCTCTCTCCCTCCCTCCGATGTCCCTCTCCCCTCCCTCTCACGTCCCTCTCTCTCTCTCCCTCTCATGTCCCCCTCTCTCCCTCCCTCTCACGTCCCTCTCTCTCCCTCCCTCCCATGTCCCCCTCTCCCCCTCCCTGTCATGTCCATCTCTCTCCCTCCCTCTCTCATGTCGCCCTCTCCCTCCCTCCCATGTCCCTCTCTCCCCCTCCCTCTCATGTCCCTCTCTCTCCCTCTCATGTCCCCCTCTCTCTCCCTCTCATATCCCCCTCTCTCCCTCCCTCTCATGTCCCTCTCTCTCCCTCCCTCTCATGTCCCCCTCTCTCCCTCCCTCTCATGTCCCTCTCTCCCCCTCCCTCTCATGTCCCTCTCTCTCCCTCCCTCTCATGTCCCTCTCTCTCCCTCCCTCTCATGTCCCTCTCTCTCCCTCCCTCTCATGTCCCTCTCTCCCCCTCCCTCTCATGTCCCTCTCTCCCCTCCCTCTCATGTCCCTCTCTCTCCCTCCCTCTCATGTCCCTCTCTCTCCCTCCCTCTCATGTCCCTCTCTCTCCCTCCCTCTCATGTCCCTCTCTCCCCCTCCCTCCCATGTCCCCCTCTCTCCCTCCCTCTCATGTCCCTCTCTCTCCCTCCCTCTCATGTCCCTCTCTCTCCCTCCCTCTCATGTCCCTCTCTCCCCCTCCCTCGCATGTCCCTCTCTCCCCTCCCTCCCATGTCCCTCTCTCTCCCTCTCATGTCCCCCTCTCTCCCTCCCTCTCATGTCCCTCTCTCTCCCTCCCTCCCATGTCCCCCTCTCTCTCCCTCTCATGTCCCTCTCCCTCCCCTCCCATGTCCCTCTCTCTCCCTCCCTCTCATGTCCCTCTCTCACTCCCTCCCATGTCCCTCTCTTCCCCTCCCTCTCATGTCCCTCTCTCTCCCTCCCTCTCTCACTCCCTCCCATGTCCCTCTCTTCCCCTCCCTCTCATGTCCCTCTATCCCTCCCTCCCATGTCCCTCTCTCTCTCTCCCTCCCTCCCATGTCCCTCTCTCTCTCTCTCTCCCTCCCTCCCATGTCCCTCTCTCTCTCTCCCTCCCTCCCATGTCCCTCTCTCTCTCTCCCTCCCTCCCATGTCCCTCTCTCTCTCCCTCCCTCCCATGTCCCTCTCTCACTCCCTCCCTCTCATGTCCCTCTCTCACTCCCTCCCTCCCATGTCCCCCCTCCCTCCCATGTCCCCCTCTCTCCCTCCCTCTCATGTCCCTCCCTCTCTCTCTCCCTCTCATGTCCCTCTCTCTCCCTCCCTCTCATGTCCCTCTCTCCCTCCCTCTCATGTCCCCCTCTCTCATGTCCCTCTCCTTCCCTCGCTCTCATGTCCCTCTCACTCCCTCCCTCTCATGTCACTCTCCCCCCTCTCAAGTTCCTCTCTCCCTCCCATGTCCCTCTCACTCCCTCCCTCCCACGTCCCTCTCTCTCCCTCCCTCTCATGTCCCTCTCTCTCCCTCCCATGTCCCTCTCTCCCTCCCTCTTATGTCCCTTCTCCCTCCCTCCCATGTCCCCCTCTCCCTCCCTCCCTCTCATGTCCCCCTCCCCCTCTCAAGTTCCTCTCTCCCTCCCTCCCATGTCCCTCTCCCTCCCTCCCTCCCACGTCCCTCTCTCCCTCCCGCTCATGTCCCTCTCTCACTCCCTCCCTCCCATGCCCCCCTCTCCCTCCCTCTCACGTCCCTCTCGCTCCCTCCCTCCCATGTCCCTCTCTCTCTCTCTCTCCCTCCCTCCGATGTCCCTCTCCCCTCCCTCTCACGTCCCTCTCTCTCCCTCCCTCCCACGTCCCCCTCTCTGTCATGTCCATCTCTCTCCCTCCCTCCTATGTCCCCCTCCCCTCCCTCCCTCTCATGTCCCTCTCCCCTCCCTCTCCCCTCCCTCTCCCCTCCCTCTCACGTCCCTCTCTCTCTCTCCCTCTCATGTCCCTCTCTTCCTCCCTCTCACGTCCCTCTCGCTCCCTCCCTCCCATGTCCCTCTCTCTCTCTCTCTCCCTCCCTCCGATGTCCCTCTCCCCTCCCTCTCACATCCCTCTCTCTCCCTCCCTCCCATGTCCCCCTCTCCCCCTCCCTGTCATGTCCATCTCTCTCCCTCCCTCTCTCATGTCGCCCTCTCCCTCACTCTTATGTCCCTCTCTCTCTCCCTCTCATGCCCCTCTCCCTCCCTCCCATGTCCCTCTCTCTCCCTCTCATGTCCCCCTCCTCCTCGCTCCCATGTCCCCCTCCCCCCTCTCATGTCCCCCTCCCCCCTCTCAAGTTCCTCTCTCCCTCCCTCCCATGTCCCTCTCTCACTCCCTCCCATGTCCCTCTCTCCCTCCCGCTCATGTCCCCCTCTCCCCCTCCCTCTCATGTCCCTCTCTCCCTCCCGCTCATGTCCCCCTCTCTCCCTCCCTCCCATGTCCCTCTCTCACTCCCTCCCATGTCCCTCTCTCCCTCCCGCTCATGTCCCTCTCTCTCTCCCTCTCACGTCCCTCTCCCTCCCTCTTATGTCCCTCTCTCTCTCCCTCCCTCCTATGTCCCCCTCCCCTCCCTCCCTCTCATGTCCCTCTCTCTCTCCCTCTCATGTCCCTCGCCCTCCCACTCCCCTGCCCCTCTCCCCTCCCGTCCCTCTTTCACTCGGATCCCTCGTTCCCTCCCTCTATCTCTAAATCCCTCCCACCCCGCCGACCTTCCGGGACGGGGACGGGGCTCGCCGCTCCCGCTCGCCTCACCCCAGCCAGCAGGACGGCCCACATCGGGCCGAGGATCGCGGGCGACGGCGCCATCCCGGCCGCGGGACCCCCCCCCGGCGCTCCTGCCGCCGGGACCGGGACGGGACGGGACGGGACCGCACCGCGCACGGACGCCGCCGGCCGGAACGACATCAACAGGCAAGGGTGCGGAAATTGAAACCCGGGCGACCAGAAGTCACATGGGCCGGTTCCCCCCCCACCCCCCTCCCGTGGGTGGGCGGGGCCTGTCCTGGAGGGGGCGGGGCTAGCCCCATAGGTGGGCGGGGTTTTGGGACGAGTTGGTGTCGACATGGTCTAAAGTCCCGAAAGTGGTCTAAAGTCCCGAAAGTGGTTTAAAAAAAAAACTTTTTTTTTGAAATTGACAGCCGTCCCCAGCAGCGGCCACGCAAACACGAGGAAATCCGCAGACACAGGAAGCACATCAAAAGTTGCTGGGGTGAGGGGAAAGCAGCAGGCCAGGCAGCATCTACAGGAAGGGGTGTAGTCGGCGTTTCGGGTCGGGACTGACTGAAGGAAGAGCTGTTGGTGTCTGCCACCCTCAGCCTGCTGCCCCAGCACACAACAGTTCAAACATGATCGCACTGGCCACCACAGACTCGTAGAACATCCTCAGCATCGTCCGGCAGATGTTAAAGGACCTCAGTCTCCTCAGGAAATAGAGACGGCTCTGACCCTTCTTGTAGACAGTCTCAGTGTTCTTAGACCAGTCCAGTTTATTGTCAATTCGTATCCCAAGGTATTTGTAATCCTCCACCATGTCCACACTGACCCCCTGGATGGAAACAGGGGTCACCAGTACCTTAGCTCTCCTCAGGTCTACCACCAGCTCCTTTAAGCTGCAGATAATTCTGCTCACACCATGTGACAAAGTTTCCCACCGTAGCCCCGTACTCAGCCTCATCTCCCTCGCTGATGCATCCAACTATGGCAGAGTCATCCGAAAACTTCTGAAGATGACAAGACTCTGTGCAGTAGTTGAAGGGGATATGAGAGGATCATAGGACGGGAGGCCCAGGGAGAAGGAAAAGGGGGAGGGGGGGGAAGCCCAGAGGATGGGCAAGGGGTATAGTGAGAGGGACAGAGGGAGAAAAAGGAGAGAGAGAAAGAATGTGTGTATATAAATAAATAACGGATAGGGTACGAGGGGGAGGTGGGGCATTAGCGGAAGTTTGAGAAGTCGATGTTCATGCCATCAGGTTGGAGGCTACCCAGATGGGATATAAGGTGTTGTTCCTCCAACCTGAGTGTGCCTTCATCTTTACAGTAGAGGAGGCCGTGGATAGACATGTCAGAATGGGAATGGGATGTGGAATTAAAATGTGTGGCCACTGGGAGATCCTGCTTTCTCTGGCGGACAGAGCGTAGACGTTCAGCAAAGCGGTCTCCCAGTCTGCGTCGGGTCTCGCCAATATATAAAAGGCCACATCGGGAGCACCGGACGCAGTATATCACCCCAGCCGACTCACAGGTGAAGTGTCGCCTCACCTGGAAGGACTGTCTTGGGCCCTGAATGATGGTAAGGGAGGAAGTGTAAGGGCATGTGTAGCACTTGTTCCGCTTACACGGATAAGTGCCAGGAGGGAGATCAGTGGGGAGGGATGGGGGGGGAACGAATGGACAAGGGAGTTGCATAGGGAGCGATCCCTGTGGAATGCAGAGGGGACCTGCCTGTCCTGGCCGACCTATTGTCTCAGCTTGCTCCTGCCCCACCGAACTCGTTTCTGCATACCTCGACACGGTTTTATCCCCCCCCGTTCAATCCCTTCCGACCTATGTTCGTGACACTTCTCACACTCTTAAACTTTTCAATGATGTTAAGTTCCCTGGCCCCCACCGCTTTATTTTCACCATGGATGTCCAGTCCTTATATACTTCCATCCCCCATCAGGAAGGTCTCAAAGCTCTACGCTTTTTGGATTCCAGACCTAATCAGTTCCCCTCTACCACCACTCTGCTCCGTCTAGCGGAATTAGTCCTTACTCTTAATAATTTCTCCTTTTGCTCCTCCCATTTCCTCCAAACTAAAGGTGTAGCTATGGGCACCCGTATGGGTCCTAGCTATGCCTGCCTTTTTGTTGGGTTTGTGGAACAATCTATGTTCCGTGCCTATTCTGGTATCTGTCCCCCACTTTCCCTTCGCTACATCGACGACTGCATTGGCGCTGCTTCCTGCACGCATGCAGAGCTCGTTGATTTCATTAACTTTGCCTCCAACTTTCACCCTGCCCTCATGTTTACCAGGTCCATTTCCGACACCTCCCTCCCCTTTCTAGATCTTTCTGTCTCTGTCTCTGGAGACAGCTTATCTACTGATGTCTACTATAAGCCTACTGACTCTCACAGCTATCTGGACTATTCCTCTTCTCACCGTGTCTCTTGCAAAAATGCCACAGAAACATAGAAAATAGGTGCAGGAGTAGACCATTCGGCCCTTTGAGCCTGCACCGCCATTTATTATGATCATGGCTGATCATCCAACTCAGAACCCCGCCCCAGCCTTCCTTCCATACCCCCTGACCCCTGTAGCCACAAGGGCCATATCTAACTCCCTCTTAAACATAGCCAATGAACTGGCCTCGACTGTTTCCTGTGGCAGAGAATTCCACAGATTCACCACTCTCTGTGTGAAGAAGTTTTTCCTCATCTCGGTCCTAAAAGGCTTCCCCTTTATCCTCAAACTGTGACCCCTCGTTCTGGACTTCCCCAACATCGGGAACAATCTTCCTGCAAATAGCCTGTCCAATCCCTTTAGGATTTTATATGTTTCAATAAGATCCCCCCTCGATCATCTAAATTCCAGCAAGTATAAGCCCAGTTCATCCAGTCTTTCTTCATATGAAAGTCCTGCCATCCCAGGAATCAATCTGGTGAACCTTCTTTGTACTCCCTCTAAGGCAAGGATGTCTTTCCTCAGATTAGGGGACCAAAACTGCACACAATACTCCAGGTGTGGTCTCACCAAGGCCTTGTACAACTGCAGTAGTACCTCCCTGCTCCTGTACTCGAATCCTCTCGCTATAAATGCCAGCATACCATTCGCCTTTTTCATCAAACCATTTGGAGGAATATTGCATCATTTCTTAATGCATGCATTACTAAATGACAATAAAAGAGGACTGCGTGTCCTCATAATCTAATCTAATAAACCATTTCTCAGTGTACACAACAGAATTAATGGCAATATTGAGTGGATTATCTTGGAGAGAAGAAAATAATATTAAAAAGGCTGTAACCTGTTCAGACAGTTTATACTTTATCGTCGCCAAACAATTGATACTAGAACATACAATCATCACAGCGATATTTGATTCTGCGCTTCCCTGGAGTACAAATCGATAGTAAATAATAAAAATTTAAACTATAAATCAGAAAATAGAAAAATGGAAAGTAAGTTAGTGCAAAAAAAAAACCGAGAGGCAGGTCCGGATATTTGGAGGAGAGGCAGGTCCGGATATTTGGAGGGTGCGGCCCAGATCCGGGTCGGGATCCGCTCAGCAGTCTGATCAAGAGTTGGAAAGAAGCTGTTCCCAAATCTGGCCGTAAGTTATCTGCGTTAACCGCGACCAAATCAAGCAAATCAGAAAGTAGGCAGGATATTTTATTGGCGATTTTACGCAAGTTATATACGCTGACCCAAAAACGGGGTAGGGGTAAGATTTCTCTGGGTTCCTGCTCATTGTGGAGTGGAGGGTAATGAAACGGTGGACAGTTATAGCTAAGCAATTGCTCAAATCGTCTATAACAGAACATCGAACGGTACAGCACAGTACAGGCCCTTCGGCCCACAATGTTGTGCCGACCCTCAAACCCTGCCTCCCATATAACCCCCCACCTTAAATTCCTCCATATACCTGTCTAGTAGTCTCTTAAACTTCACTAGTGTATCTGCCTCCACCACTGACTCAGGCAGTGCATTCCACGCACCAACCACTCTCTGAGTAAAAAACCTTCCTCTAATATCCCCCTTGAACTTCCCACACCTTACCTTAAAGCCATGTCCTCTTGTATTGAGCAGTGGTGCCCTGGGGAAGAGGTGCTGGCTATCCACTCTATCTATTCCTCTTATTATCTTGTACACCTCTATCATGTCTCCTCTCATCCTCCTTCTCTCCAAAGAGTAAAGCCCTAGCTCCCTCTGGAATAGAGGTCCAGATCCCTCTTAGCAAAGCAGAAGTCAAGAGCGTTATTAAGACACATACTGAGGAGACACAGCAGAAGCCATTGGGATGAGAGTTGAAACAGGGGGACAACTGTGCAAGATACAGAGGCAAGTCGGATACAGAAGATTGTCAAGTGGATCTAGAAAGACCGAAGTGATTATCAGTCATTTGAGAATTGGACACACGAGTCCACAGCACACAAAATAGGGAAGCATCCAACAGGGTTGTGTGAATACTGAAATCAGCCAGAAACAGTTGAACATGTCTTGATAAAATGTAAGAAGTATGGAACAGAAAGAGTGAAGATGATAGGAGCGATTAAGATAATCCAAAAAACGGATGTGGGTAGAGAAGACATTTTAAGTGGGAATTCAAGAAAAATCTGTATCATGAAGCATCTGAAAGACTGGGGTTTATTATAGGGAATGTGGGCACGTGGCCAAGTGGTTAAGGTGTTCGTCTAGTGATCTGAAGGTCGTGAGTTCGAGTCCCAGCCGAGGGAACGTGTTGTGTCCTTGAGCAAGGCACTTAACCACACATTGCTCTGCGACGACACCAGTGCCAAGCTGTACGGGTCCTAATGCCCTTCCCTTGGACAACATTGGTGGCGTGGAGAGAGGGGAGAGACTTGCAGCATGGGCAACTGCCCGTCTTCCATACAACCTCGCCCAGGCCCTGCGCCCTGGAGAGTGAAGACTTTCCAGCCGCAGATCCACGGTCTTGCAAGACTAATGGATGCCTTTACTAGGGAATGTGATTGTGTTCCCTTCTCCTGTTTGGCGGTAAAGCACCTGAAAGCTGGTTTGCCAACCGCCGTAAAACAACACAAGAAGAAGAAGAACTTCCCAAAACCGTTCGTACCGGTCCCAAGAACGCACGCTACACTCCTCCTAAAAACGTCGCACGGGAGTCCCAAGACGTCCTGCCTCGCCCCGACTCTATCCACCCGTCCCCGAAGCTTCATATGCCCCTCACCAAACTTTATACGCCCGCCCTAAATCCACACACACCCGTCCCGAAACTATATACTGCGTGCCCATCCCAGAACTTGCACACGCCCGCCCCGGAATTACGTGCGCCCATTCCCAAACTTTGGTCGCCTGTCCCGTGTTCATCTCCATTCTGCACCCCAGAAAGTTATAAAGTAAGGCAGAGGCAAAGCGGGGCGTCCATCAGTGGAGCGGCTATTGCTGGAGTGGGCAGTGTTAGAGAGGGTATTTGAGGCTTTAAGCGGGTGAAACTCCGGAACATTGGGGGATGATAGGGCATAGAGAGAGGGGTAGAGAGAGAGAGAGAGAGAGAGAGAGAGAGGAGAGGGAAAGAGAGGAGAGAGAGACAGAGAGAGAGATGGAGGGAGAGAGGAGAGGGAAAGAGAGGAGAGAGGGAGAGAGAGAGAGGAGAGAGAAGAAGGGAAGGAGAGAGGGGAGAGAGAGGAAAAGAGAGAAAGGGGAGGGAGGGAAGGAGAGAGAGAGGGAGGGAGAAAGAGATAGGAGAAAGAGAGAGAGCAAGAGAGAGAGAGAGGGAATGAGAGGGAGGGAGGTATGTAGGTAGGTAGGTCAACCTGCGCAGCTGCTTTGAGTGTCCTATGGACTCGGACCCCAAGATCCCTCTGATCCTCCACACTGCCAAGAGTCTCACCATTAATACTATATTCTGCCATTATATTTGACCCACCAGAATGAACCACCTCACACTTACCTGGGTTGAACTCCATCTGCCACTTCTCAGCCCAGTTTTGCGTCCTATCAATGTCCCGCTGTAACCTCTGACAGCCCTCCACACTATCCACAACACCCCCAACCTTTGTGTCATCCGCAAGTTTACTAACCCATCCCTCCACTTCCTCATCCAGGTCATTTATAAAAATCAGAAAGAGAAGGGGTCCCAGAACAGATCCCTGAGGCACACCACTGGTCACCGACCTCCATGCAGAATATGACCCATCACAACCATTTTTGCCTTCTGTGGGCAAGCCAGTTCTGGATCCACAAAGCAATGGCCCCTTGGATCCCATGCCTCCTTACTTTCTCAATAAGCCTTGCATGGGTACCTTATCAAATGCCTTGCTGAAATCCATATACACTACATCTACTGCTCTTCCTTCATCAATGTGTTTAGTCACATCCTCAAAAAATTCAATCAGGCTCGTAAGGCATGACCTGCCTTTGACAAAGCCATGCTGACTATTCCTAATCATATTATGCCTCTCCAAATGTTCATAAATCCTGCCTCTCAGGATCTTCTCCAACAACTTGCCAACCACTGACGTAAGTCTCACTGGTCTATAATTTCCTGGGCTATCTCTACTCCCTTTCTTGAATAAAGGAACAACATCCGCAACCCTCCAATCCTCCGGAACCTCTCCCATCCTCATTGATGATGCAAAGATCATCGCCAGAGGCTCAGCAATCTCCTCCCTCGCCTCCCACAGTAGCCTGGGGTACATCACGTCTGATCCCAGTGACATCCAATTTGATGCTTTCCAGCACATCCTCTTTCTTAATATCTTCATGCTCAAGCTTATCAGCCCACTGTGAGTCATCCTTACAATCGCATAGATCATCTTCCGTAGTGACTAATGAAGTAAAGTATTCATTAAGTACCTCTGCTATCTCCTCCGGTTCCATACACACTTTCCCACTGTCACACTTGATTGGTCCTACTCTCTCACGTCTTGCTATTCACATTCTTGTAGAATGCCTTGTAGTTTTCCTTAATCCTGTCCGCCAAGGCCTTCTCAAGGCCCCTTCTGGCTCTCCTAATCTCATTCTTAAGCTCCTTCCTGCTAGACTATGCAGAACTCCACGCAAACATCCCCTGTACATTTGCCACATTTCTGCTGTACATTTCCCTGAGAACGTCTGTTTCCAATTTATGCTTCCCAGTTCCTGCCTGATAGCCTCACATTTCCCCTTACTCCAATTAAACGCTTTCCTAACTTCTCTGTTCCTGTCCCAATCCAATGCTGTGGTAAGGGAGATAGAATTGTGATCACTATCTCCAAAATGCTCTCCCACTGAGAGACCTGACACCTGACCAGGTTCATTTCCCAATACCAGATCAAGTACAGCCTCTCCTCTTGTAGGCCTATCTACATATTGTGTCAAGAAACCTTCCTGAACACACCTAACAAACTCCACCCCATCTAAACCCCTCGCTCTAGGGAGATGCTGATCGCTATTTGGGAAATTAAAATCTCGCACCACAACAACCCTGTTATTATTACACCTTTCCAGAATCTGTCTCTCTATCTGCTCCTGGATGTCCCTGTTACTATTGGGCGGCCTATAAAAAACACCCAGTAAGGTTATTGACCCCTTCCTATTCCTAAATTCCACCCACATAGACTCAGTAGACAATCCCTCCATGTCTTCCTCCTCTTCTGTAGCCATGACACGATCTCTGATCAACAGTGCCATGCCCCCACCTCTTTTGCCTCCCTCCCTGTCCTTATGAAACATCTAAAGCCTGGCACTCTAAGTAACCATTCCTGCCCCTGAACCATCCAAGTCTCAGTAATGGCCACAACATCGTAGCTCCAAGTACTGATCCACGCTCTAAGCTCACCCGCTTTGTTCATGATGCTTCTTGCATTAAAATAGACACATCTCAAAGCACCGGTCTGAGCACATCCCTTCTCTATCACCTGTCTATCCTCCCTCTCACACTGTCTCCAAGCTTTCTCTATTTGTGAGCCAACCGCCCCTTCCTCCGTCTCTTCAGTTCGGTTCCCACCCCCCCAGCAATATCAGGCTGTGTTCTTTGCTAGTCTTCTCCACTGTCCGCAAATCCACCAATCTCGGTATTGTCGGCAAATTTACTCACCCACCCGTCTACATTTTCATCCAGGTCATTTATATACATCTCAAACAGCAAAGGTCCCAGCACAGGTCCCCCGAGGAACACCACTAGTTATAGTCAGAGTCATACTTTATTGATCCCGGGGGGAAATTGGTTTTCGTTACAGTTGCCCATAAATAATAAATAGTAATAGAACCATAAATAGTTAAATAGTAATATGTAAATTATCCCAGGAAATAAGTCCAGGACCAGCCTATTGGCTCAGGGTGTCTGACCCTCCAGGGGAGGAGTTGTAAAGTTTGATGGCCACAGGCAGGAATGACTTCCTATGACGCTCTGTGCTGCATCTCGGTGGAATGAGTCTCTGGCTGAATGTACTCCTGTGCCCACCCAGTACATTATGTAGTGGATGGGAGACATTGTCCAAGATGGCATGCAACTTGGACAGCATCCTCTTTTCAGACACCACCGTCAGAGAGTTCAGTTCCATCCCCACAACATCACTGGTCTTACGAATGAGTTTGTTGATTCTGTTGGTGTCTGCTACCCTCAGCCTGCTGCCCCAGCACACAACAGCAAACATGATAGCACTGGCCACCATAGACTCGTAGAACATCCTCAGCATCGTCCGGCAGATGTTAAAGGACCTCAGTCTCCTCAGCAAATGGAGATGGCTCTGACCCTTCTTGTAGACAGCCTCAGTGTTCTTAGACCAGTCCAGTTTATTGTCAATTCGTATCCCCAGGTATTTGTAATCCTCCACCATGTCCACCCTGACCCCCCGGATGGAAACAGGGGTCACCAGTACCTTAGCTCTCCTCAGGTCTACCACCAGCTCCTTAGTCTTTTTCACATTAAGCTGCAGATAATTCTGCTCACACCATGTGACAAAGTTTCCTACCGTAGCCCTGTACTCAACCTCATCTCCCTTGCTGATGCATCCAACTATGGCAGAGTCATCAGGAAACTTCTGAAGATGACAAGACTCTGTGCAGTAGTTGAAGTCCGAGGTGTAAGTGGTGAAGAGAAAGGGGGACAAGACAGTCCCCTGTGGAGCCCCAGTGCTGCTGATCACTCTGTCGGACACACAGTGTTGCAAGCACACATACTGTGGTCTGACAGTCAGGTAATCAAGAATCCATGACACCAGGAAAGCATCCACCTGCATCGCTGTCAGCCTCTCCCCCAGCAGAGCAGGGCGGATGGTGTTGAACGCACTGGAGAAGTCAAAAAACATGACCCTCACAGTGCTCGCTGGCTTGTCCAGGTGGGCGTAGACACGGTTCAGCAGGTAGACGATGGCATCCTCAACTCCTAGTCGGGGCTGGTAGGCGAACTGGAGGGGATCTAAATGAGGCCTGACCATAGGCCGGAACAGCTCCAGAACAAGTCTCTCCAGGGTCTTCATGATGTGAGAGGTCAATGCCACCGGTCTGTAGTCATTGAGGCTGCTGCGGGGGAGACTCACAACACGCTGGAGGATCTCAGTAGGTAGGGCAGCATCCGTGGAAACCATCGGTCGACATTTTGGGCTGGAACCCTTCATAAGGACTGTAGGGGGAAAGGGCAGACGCCCTATAAAGAAGGTGGGGGAGGGTGGGAAGGAGAAAGCTGGTAGGTTCCAGGTGAAAAACCAGTAAGGGGAAAGATAAAGGGGTGGGGGAGGACAATAGACAATAAGTGCAGAAGTAGACCATTCGGCCCTTCAAGCCTGCACTGCCATTCTGAGATCATGGCTGATCATCTACTATCAATACCCGGTTCCTGCCTTGTCCCCATAACCCTTGATTCCCCTATCCATAAGATACCTATTTAGCTCCTTCTTGAAAGCGTCCAGAGAAATGGCCTCCACTGCCTTCCGAGGCAGTGCGTTCCACACCTCCACAACTCTCTGGGAGAAGAAATTCCTCCTCAACTCTGTCCTAAATGACCTACCCCTACCTCTGGTACTGGACTCTCTCAGCATCTGGAACACATTTCCTGCCTCTATCTTGTCCAATCCCTTACTAATCTTACATGTCTCAATCAGATCCCCCCCTCAATCTCCTTAATTCCAGCGTGCACAAGCCCAGTCTCTCTAACCTCTCTGCGTAAGACAGTCCGGACATCCCAGGAATTAACCTAGTGAACCTACGCTGCACCTCCTCCACAGCCAGAGTGACTGAGGAAAGGGAGAAGGCTTGGAGACAGTGCGAGAGGGAGGATAGGCAGGCGACAGAGATGGGACGCGCTCAGACCGATGTTTTGAGATGTGTCTATTTTAATGCGAGGAGGGTTATGAATAAAGCCGGTGAGCTTCGAGCGTGGATCAGCGTTTAGACCTATGACAAACACAAAATAATCTGCAGATGCTGGGGGTCAAAGCAACATTCACAACACGCTGGAGGAACTCAGCAGGTCGGGCAGCATCTGTGGAAACGATGAGCCGACGTTTCGGGCCGGGACCCTTCGTCAGGACTGAAGAGGGAAGGGGCAGAGGCCCTATAAAGAAGGTGAGGGGAGGGTGGGAAGGAGAAGGCTGGTAGGTTCCAGGTGAAAAACCAGTAAGGGGAACGTTAAAGGGCTGAGGGAGAGGAAGACGGGAGGGGATGGGCAGGAAAGGTGAAGAAGGAATAGGGAGAACACAACGGGTACTAGGAGGAGGTGGGACCATGAGGGAGGTGATAGGCAGCTGGGGGAGGGGGCAGAGTGACATAGGGATAGGGGGAAGGGAGGGGGAGGGAATTACCGGAAGTTGGAGAATTCTATGTTCACACCAAGGGGCTGGAGACTACCTAGACGGTATATGAGGTGTTGCTCCCCCCAACCTGAGATTAGCCTCATCACGGCTCGAATAAGTCTCGCCAACCACTACTCTTCTGTGCACAAGCCAGTCCGAAATCCAAGCAGCCAATTCGACGCGGACCCCGCACATCTTAACCTTCTGTCAAAAAACAAACCCCCAATCAAGTCGGCAAGACACAACGCAGAGTACTAACCGCTATACGATCAGGGCATGATATGATCTCGGTCATACAGCTGGAGAAACTTAGGTTCTTCAGAACCAATTCAATTCAAACATCTTCGGCTGTCTGATATCCATTTCTTGCCTACCTGGACGAGGCCGGGGGCAGGTGAATAAGTTCCCCACAGGTGATTTCTCACGGCCCTCATTTGAGATTGAAGGTTTAGTATTTTTCAGCAGTTTGTACAAAAGGCATCCCTCTAATGTTAAGTCCCTTTTATTTTGCCCATTTCATTTTTACACATGTCTGAGCTGGGTATGTCCTTGTTGATTTCATTCTTTTGTTTTTGGGGAAATTTTAGAAACCATAGAAAAACTGCAGCACAGAAACAGGCCTTTCGGCCCTTCTTGGCTGTGCCGAACCATTTTCTGCCTAGTCCCACTGACCTGCACACGGACCATATCCCTCCATACAACTCCCATACATGTATCTGTCCAATTAATTCTTAAATGTTAAAAAAAGAACCCGCATTTACCACCTCGTCTGGCAGCTCATTCCACACTCCCACCACTCTCTGTGTGAAGAAGCCCCCTCTAATGTTCCTTTAAACTTTTCCCCCCTCACCCTTAACCCATGCCCTCTAGTTTCTTTCTCCCCTTGCCTCAGTGGAAAAAGCCTGCTTGCATTCACTCTATCTGTACCCATCATAATTTTATATACCTCTATCAAATCTCCCCTCATTCTTCTACGCTCCAGGGAATAAAGTCCTAACCCATTCAACCTTTCTCTGTAACTGAGTTTCTCAAGTCCCGGCAACATCCTTGTAAACCTTCTCTGCACTCTTTCAACCTTATTTATATCCTTCCTGTAATTTGGTGACCAAAACTGAACACAATACTCCAGATTCGGCCTCACCAATGCCTTATACAACCTCATCATAACATTCCAGCTCTTATACTCAATACTTGGATTAATAAAGGCCAATGTACCAAAAGCTCTCTTTACGACCCTACCTACCTGTGACGACACTTTTAGGGAATTTTGTATCTGTATTCCCAGATCCCTCTGTTCCACTGCACTCCTCAGTGCCTTACCATTAACCCTGTATGTTCTACCTTGGTTTGTCCTTCCAACGTGCAATACCTCACACTTGTCTGTATTTTTGAAAATAAAGTATTAAAAAAAAAGTTGGCCAGACACAAATTGCCCCTCACAAAGCCTTGCTAGTTCTCCCTCATAAGCCACGGATTTCCAGACGATCGTCTATCCCATCCCTGAGAACTTTCTCCAGGAAATTTTCAGCGGTCACCAGTCTACGATTCCCAGGATCTTCCCCTTGTTCCCTTCTTAGATTCCTGCATCGCTCGTTTGCCAGGATCTCTCCTGTGTCTGGAGAGGACACAGGGATACTGGTCAGGGGCCCTGAAATCTCGCCTTTTCCTTCCTTCAATATCCTGGGGTAAATCCCATCAGGCCCCGGGGACATAATCACCTTGCCACTCACTGGAGGGCCCAACCCATCCTCCTCCTCGACCTCCAAACTCCCTGGTGTATTTATTCACTCAACACTGATCTCCTGCTCTTCGACACATTTTTCCTGGAGCAAAATATTGCTCGCGGCAGCCACTCCGGTGAACGATATCTGTAATCTGTCAAGTAGGGGGGGCCGTGCACAATCCTGATTTGATGGAGACGGACGTGAGAGCACGGAGGAACATCTGGAGAAACTTCTGAAATGCCTTTTTCGCTGCCGCTGTTACTGTGCGGTCCGGAAACTCCGGAGGGGAAGGCCCCGAGTCCTCGGCTTTGCTCGTCGCTCGGCGGCCGGGGCGGGGTCGGAGCGATCGGCAGAGGATGGCGATCGGAGAGGCTGTGTCGGAGGCTCGGAGTTTTCGGACGGACTCAGAGTCGGCTGCGGTCGGGAGCTTCCAACGCATCGGCAAGTTGGCGGAGCCTGGAGGTTTACGGCAGGGAGAGTTTCTCCCTGTTGGCCACCTGCGATCGGGAGTCGATCAGAACTTTGAGACTTCTTTTTTTACAGTGCCCATGGTCTGCTCTTTATAAAATTATGGTATTGCTTTGCACTGTTGTAACTATATGTTATAATTATGTGGTCTTGTCAGAGTTAGTCTTTGGTTTGTCCTGGCTTTTTTCTTGTGATATCACTCTGGAGGAACATTGTATCATTTCCTAATGCATGCATGCATTTCTAAATGACAATAAACGAGGACTGAGTGTCCTCATAATCTAAAAAAATACTCACTAAGTACCTCTCTTGCATTCTCTGCATCCAAACAAATGTAAACCCCCCCCCCACCCACACTCCATATCCTCTGAGTTTTGAATTCTCTCCCGACTTAGAAAATACTGTCCGCCCTCTTTCAGAATCAGAATCAGGTTTGTTATCACCGGCATGTGACGTGAAATTTGTCAACTTAGCAGCAGCAGTTCAATGCCATACATAATCTAGCAGAGGGAGAAAAAAAACGATAAATAAAATAATAAGAACAAATAAACAAGTAGATCAATTACCTATATTGAATAGATTAAAAGAAAAATGTGCAAAAACAGAAATACTGTATATTAAAAAAAAGTGAGGTAGTGTTCACAGATTCAATGTCCATTTAGGAATCGGATGTCAGAGGGGAAGAAGCTGTTCCTGAATCGCTGAGTGTGTGTCTTCAGGCTTCTGTACCTCCTACCTGATGGTAACAGTGAGAAAAGGCCATGCCCTGGGTGCTGGAGGGTCCTTAATAATGGACGCTGCCTTTCTGAGACACCGCTCCCTGAAGATGTCCTGGGTACTTTGTAGGCTGGTACCCAAGATGGAGCCGACTAGATTTACAACCCTCTGCAGCTTCTCTCGGTCCTGTGCAGTAGCCCCTCTGTACCAGACAGTGATGCAGCCTGTCAGAATGCTCCCCACTGTACAACTATAGAAGCTTTTGAGTGTATTTGTTAACGTGCCAAATCTCTTCAAACTCCTAATGAAGTATAGCCGCTGTCTTGCCCACTTTATAACCACATCGATATGTTGGGACCAGGTCAGATCCTCAGAGATCTTGACACCCAGTAACTTGAAACTGCTCACTCTCTCCACTTCTGATCCCTCTATGAGGATTGGTATGTGTTCCTTCGTCTTACCCTTCCTGAAGTCCACAATCAGCTCTTTCGTCTTACTGACGTTGAGGTTGCCTAAGTGAGATCAACTCTTTCTGACAGGCTGCATCACTGTCTGGTATGGAGGGGCTACTGCACAGGACCGAGAGAAGCTGCAGAGGGTTGTAAATCTAGTCGGCTCCATCTTGGGTACCAGCCTACAAAGTACCCAGGACATCTTCAGGGAGCGGTGTCTCAGAAAGGCAGCGTCCATTATTAAGGACCCTCCAGCACCCAGGGCATGCCCTTTTCTCACTGTTACATAGAACATAGAACATAGAACAGTACAGCACAGTACAGGCCCTTCGGCCCACAATGTTGTGCCGACCCTCAAACCCTGCCTCCCATATAAGCCCCCACCTTAGATTCCTCCATATACCTGTCTAGTAGTCTCTTAAACTTCACCAGTGTATCTGCCTCCACCACTGACTCAGGCAGTGCATTCCATGCACCAACCACTCTCTGAGTAAAAAACCTTCCTCTAATATCCCCCTTCAACTTCCCACCCCTTACCTTAAAGCCATGTCCTCTTGTATTGAGCAGTGGTGCCCTGGGGAAGAGGCGCTGGCTATCCACTCTATCTATTCCTCTTATTATCTTGTACACCTCTATCATGTCTCCTCTCATCCTCCTTCTCTCCAAAGAGTAAAACCCTAGCTCCCTTAATCTCTGATCATAATGCATACTCTCTAAACCAGGCAGCATCCTGGTAAATCTCCTCTGTACCCTTTCCAATGCTTCCACATCCTTCCTATAGTGAGGTGACCAGAACTGGACACAGTACTCCAAGTGTGGCCTAACCAGAGTTTTATAGAGCTGCATCATTACATCGCGACTCTTAAACTCTATCCCTCGACTTATGAAAGCTAACACCCCATAAGCTTTCTTAACTACCCTATCCACCTGTGAGGCAACTTTCAGGGATCTGTGGACGTGTACCCCCAGATCCCTCTGCTCCTCCACACTACCAAGTATCCTGCCATTTACTTTGTACTCTGTCTTGGAGTTTGTCCTTCCAAAGTGTACCACCTCACACTTCTCCGGGTTGAAATCCATATCCCTGAAAGTTGCCTCACAGGTGGATAGGGTAGTTAAGAAAGCTTATGGGGTGTTAGCTTTCATAAGTTTTTTACTCAGAGAGTGGTTGGTGCGTGGAATGCACTGCCTGAGTCAGTGGTGGAGGCAGATACACTAGTGAAGTTTAAGAGACTACTAGACAGGTATATGGAGGAATTTAAGGTGGGGGCTTATATGGGAGGCAGGGTTTGAGGGTCGGTACAACATTGTGGGCCGAAGGGCCTGTACTGTGCTGTACTATTCTATGTTTTATGTTCTATACATCGTGAAATGCTTTTTCTTCACAAACATCCGCGACAACAGAGGAGTGCCCCAAAGAATGAACGACAGTTAGATTAGATCATGAGGACACTCAGTCCTCGTTTATTGTCATTTAGAAATACATGCATTAAAAAATGATACAATGTTCCTCCGCAGTGATATCACAAAAAAAAGACAAACCAAAGACTAACACTGACAAGACCACATAATTATAACATATAGTTACAGCACTGCAAAGCAATACGATAATTTGAGCAGACCATGGGCACGGTTAAAAAAAAGGTCCCAAAGTTCCGATCGACTCCCGATAGTCCCCGATAGCAGGCGGCAAAAGGGAGAAACTCTCCCTGCCATAAACCTTCAGGCACCGACAACTTGCCGATGCGTTGGAAGCTCCCGACCGCAGCCGACTCTCAGTCCGTCCGAAAACTTCGAGCCTCCGACCAGCCCCTCCGACACCGAGCACCGAGCACCATCTCTGCCGAGCGCTTCGACCCCAGCCCCGGCCGCCCAACAACAGGCAAAGCCAAGGACTCGGGGCCTTCCCCTCCGGAGATTCCGGATCACACAGCAACAGCAGCAGTGAAGCGGGCATTTCAGAAGTTTTTCCAGATGTTCCTCCGTGCTCTCACGTCCGTCTCCATCAAATCAGGATTGTGCACAGCACCCAACTTGACAGATTACAGACATCATTCACCGGAGTGGCTGCTGGGTCGCTGCGTCGCGCCGCCATCTTCTCCTCCTCTTCCAAACGCCAAAGTCCCTCACCCACCCCGCTCCCCTCCCTCCCGCGTGTAAGCGGCAGCGAGCAACAATCCCCCCCTGCCCCCCCCACCACCGGCAAAGAAAAGCATCGGCGCCCGCCCCCGAGCACTCAAACGTGCAGCGAAGCAACAGCAAAATCACAGACTCGCAGTACACCCGAAGACTGCTCGTTCACCTGGTATTCAACATACCACAGGCTCCCTCTCTTCCTAATGAGGGAGAAAGAGCGAGAGGGGAGACGGAACAAACAACTCGCCGGTTTATGGTGTTAAAGGTCCGTTGCGTCGCCTTTTTTTAAAAAAAACGTCTCTCACCCCTGTCCCCTGACACTCCCGAATTTCTTTGCCATGTCTTCATCCTTCATCGCTATCTTCTCCAGCGGGCCGTACCCACACCTGCCTCTTTCCTTCTTATATGTCTGAGAAAAGCCTTTGAAGTCCTCTGTTACATCATTATCTAATAATTTCTCTCCTTCTGGCTTTTAGGCGTCCTCTGATGACTTCTAGAAGCTTCCCACTATCTTGCTCCATTGTATGGCCTCTGATTATCTATTTAACCATATATAACTATATAACAATTACAGCACGGAAACAGGCCATCTCGGCCCTTCTAGTCCGTGCCGAACTCTTACTCTCACCTAGTCCCACCGACCTGCACTCAGCCCGTAACCCTCCATTCCTTTCCTGTCCATATATCTATCCAATTTAACTTTAAACAACAACATCGAACCTGCCCCAACCACTTCTCGTTCCACACAGCCACCACTCTCTGAGTAAAGAAGTTCCCCCTCGTGTTACCCCTAAACTTTTGCCCTTTAACTCTCAACTCATGTCCTCTTGTTTGAATCTCCCCCACTCTCAATGGAAAAAGCCTATCCACGTCAACTCTATCAATCCCCCTCATAATTTTAAACACCTCTATCAAGTCCCCCCTCAACCTTCTACGCTCCAAAGAATAAAGACCTAACTTGTTCAACCTTTCTCTGTAACTTAGGTGCTGAAACGCAGGTAACATTCTTGTAAATCTTCTCTGTACTCTCTCTATTTTGTCAACATCTTTCCTATAATTCGGTGACCAGACCTGTACACAATACTTCAAATTTGGCCTGACCAATGCCTTGTACAGTTTCAACATTACATCCCAACTCCTATACTCAATGCTCTGATTAATAAAGGCCAGCATACCAAAAGCTTTCTTCACCACCCTATCCACATGAGATTCCACCTTCAGGGAACTATGCACCATTATTCCTAGATCCCTCTGTTCTACTGCATTCTTCAATGCCCTACCATTTACCATGTATGTCCTATTTTGATTAGTCCGTCCAAAATGTAGCACCTCACATTCATCAGCACTAAACTCCATCTGCCATCTTTCAGCCCATTTTTCTAACTGGCCTAAATCTCTCCGCAAGCTTTGAAAACCTGCTTCATTATCTATTTATCCCACCACTAAGCACATCTTTTCCTCCCCCCCCTGCATTCCGCAGGGATCGCTCCCTACACAACTCCCTTGTCCATTCGTCCCCCCATCCCTCCCCACTGATCTCCCTCCTGGCACTTATCCATGTAAGCGGAACAAGTGCTACACATGCCCTTACACTTCCTCCCTTACCACCATTCAGGGCCCCAAACAGTCCTTCCAGGTGAGGCGACACTTCACCTGTGAGTCGGCTGGGGTGATATACTGCGTCTGGTGCTCCCGATGTGGCCTTTTATATATTGGTGAGACCCGACGCAGACTGGGAGACCGCTTTGCTGAACATCTACGCTCTGTCCGCCAGAGAAAGCAGGATCTCCCAGTGGCCACACATTTTAATTCCACATCCCATTCCCATTCTGACATGTCTATCCACGGCCTCCTCTACTGTAAAGATGAAGCCACACTCAGGTTGGAGGAACAACACCTTATATTCCGTCTGGGTAGCCTCCAACCTGATGGCATGAACATCGACTTCTCTAACTTCTGCTAATGCCCCACCTCCCCCTCGTACCCCATCCGTTACTCATTTTTATGCACACATTCTTTCTCTCACTCTCCTTTTTCTCCCTCTGTCCCTCTGAATATACCCCTTGCCCATCCTCTGGTTCCCCCCCCCTGTCTTTCTTCCCGGACCTCCTGTCCCATGATCCTCTCGTATCCCTTTTGCCTATCACCTGTCCAGATCTCGGCTCCATCCCTCCCCCTCCTGTCTTCTCCTATCATTTTGGATCTCCTCCTCCCCCTCCAACTTTCAAATCCCTTACTCACTCTTCCTTCAGTTAGTCCTGACGAAGGGTCTTGGCCTGAAACGTCGACTGCACCTCTTCCTACAGATGCTGCCTGGCCTGCTGCGTCCACCAGCAACTTTGATGTGTGTTGTTTCATTATCTATTTATGCTGTCTTTGACTTCCCTTGTCAGTATCGGTTACCTCACCACTGATACCCCTTGTAATACTTCACCTTTGGGATCTATCCGTACTGCGCCTTTCGAATTGACCCCGGAAGCTGCAGCCTTTCCTGGTCTGCCATCGTCCTTGATAATGTCTGTTTCTGGCGGGAGAGGCGGAACCTGCTAGCGGCCGCCCATTTTAATTCCACTTCCCATTCCCATTCCGATACGTCCACCCACGACCCCCTCCACTGTCGGGATGAGGCCACGCTCAGGTTGGAGGAACAACACCTTGTATTCCGTCTGGGACAGCATGAACATCGATTTAATTTAGTTTACTTTATGCTTTATTGTCACCAGACAATTGATACTGGAGCGTACAATCATCACAGCGATATTTGATTCTGCGCTTCCCGCTTCCTGGAGTACAAATCGATAGTAAATATTAAAAATTTAAATTATAAATCATAAATAGAAAAGGGAAAGTAAGGTAGTGCAAAAAAGGAAACTGAGAGGCAGGTCTGGATATTTGGGTCCCGATCCGGGTCAGGATCCGTTCAGCAGTCTTATCACAGTTGGAGAGAAGCTGTTTTCAAATCTGGCCGTACGAGTCTTCAAACTCCTGAGACTTCTGCTGGTATTTCTCAGGCTTCCGGTAATTGTGCTCCCCAGCTTCACCATTTCCCACCTTATCTCCTTCCCTCTGGTGTTCCTCCCTCCTTTCTCCCGTCCACGGCCTTCTATCCCCACCTATCGGACTCCCCCCTTCTCCAGCCCTGTATCTCTTTCACCGATCAACGTCCCAGCTCTTCACCTCCCCGCTACTGGTTTCATCTATAACCAGAGATTTTAAGTATACTCCTCATCTTTTCGTCTCCAGCCCTGCCGAAAGTTCTCAGCCTGAAACGTCGAGTGTTCACTCTTTTCCGTGGAGTATGCCTGGTGTGTTTAGTTCCTCCATACTTTTGGTGTTGTTGGGATACCATGTTCAGTTCTGATCACCTCACTATCGGAAGGAGTGGAAACAGTCGAAAGGGTGTAGAGGAGATTCACCAGGATGCTGCCTGGATTAGAGAGGGTGCAGAGGAGATTCACCAGGATGCTGCCTGGATTAGAGAGGGTGCGGAGGAGATTCAACAGGATGCTGCCTGGATTAGAGAGGGTGCAGAGGAGATTCACCAGGATGCTGCCTGGATTAGAGAGGGTGCAGAGGAGATTGACCAGGATGCTGCCTGGATTAGAGAGGGTGCAGAGGAGATTCACCAGGATGCTGCCTGGATTAGAGAGGGTGCGGAGGAGATTCACCAGGATGCTGCCTGGATTAGAGAGGATGCGGAGGAGATTCACCAGGATGCTGCCTGGATTAGAGAGGGTGCGGAGGAGATTCACCAGGACGTTGCCTGGATTAGAGAGGGTGCGGAGGAGATTCACCAGGACGCTGCCTGGATTAGAGAGGGTGCGGAGGAGATTCACCAGGATGCTGCCTGGATTAGAGAGGGTGCGGAGGAGATTCACCAGGATGCTGCCTGGATTAGAGAGGGTGCGGAGGAGATTCACCAGGATGCTGCCTGGATTAGAGAGGGTGCAGAGGAGATCGACCAGGATGCTGCCTGGATTAGAGAGGGTGCAGAGGAGATCGACCAGGATGCTGCCTGGATTAGAGAGGGTGCAGAGGAGATTCACCAGGATGCTGCCTGGATTAGAGAGGGTGCAGAGGAGATTCACCAGGACGCTGCCTGGATTAGAGAGGGTGCGGAGGAGATTCACCAGGATGCTGCCTGGATTAGAGAGGGTGCAGAGGAGATTCACCAGGACGCTGCCTGGATTAGAGAGGGTGCAGAGGAGATTGACCAGGATGCTGCCTGGATTAGAGAGGGTGCAGAGGAGATTCACCAGGATGCTGCCTGGATTAGAGAGGGTGCAGAGGAGATTCACCAGGATGCTGTCTGGATTAGAGAGGGTGCAGAGGAGATTGACCAGGATGCTGCCTGGATTAGAGAGGGTGCAGAGGAGATTCACAAGGATGCTGCCTGGATTAGAGAGGGTGCAGAGGAGATTCGCCAGGATGCTGCCTGGATTAGAGAGGGTGCAGAGGAGATTCACCAGGGTGCTGCCTGGATTAGAGAGGGTGCATAGGAGATTCGCCAGGACGCTGCCCAGATTAGAGAGGGTGCAGAGGAGATTCATCAGGATGCTGCCTGGATTAGAGAGGGTGCAGAGGAGATTCCTGAGGCTCCTGTACCTCCTTCCTGATGGTTGAGGGGTGATAACTGTCCCTGAACCTGGTGGTGTGGGTCCTGAGGCTCCTGTACCTCCTTCCTGATGGTTGAGGGGTGATAACTGTCCCTGAACCTGGTGGTGTGGGTCCTGAGGCTCCTGTACCTCCTTCCTGATGGTTGAGGGGTGATAACTGTCCCTGAACATGGTGGTGTGGGTCCTGAGGCTCCTGTACCTCCTTCCTGATGGTTGAGGGGTGATAACTGTCCCTGAACCTGGTGGTGTGGGTCCTGAGGCTCCTGTACCTTCTGTCTGATGGTTGAGGGGGTAATAACCGTCCCTGAACCTGGTGGTGTGAGTCCTGAGGCTCCTGTACCTCCTTCCTGATGGTTGAGGGGTGATAACTGTCCCTGAACCTGGTGGTGTGGGTCCTGAGGCTCCTGTACCTCCTTCCTGATGGTTGAGGGGTGATAACTGTCCCTGAACCTGGTGGTGTGGGTCCTGAGGCTCCTGTACCTCCTTCCTGATGGTTGAGGGGGTAATAACTGTCCCTGAACCTGGTGGTGTGAGTCCTGAGGCTCCTGTACCTCCTTCCTGATGGTTGAGGGGTGATAACTGTCCCTGAACCTGGTGGTGTGGGTCCTGAGGCTCCTGTACCTCCTTCCTGATGGTTGAGGGGTGATAACTGTCCCTGAACCTGGTGGTGTGGATCCTGAGGCTCCTGTACCTCCTTCCTGATGGTTGAGGGGTGATAACTGTCCCTGAACCTGGTGGTGTGGGTCCTGAGGCTCCTGTACCTCCTTCCTGATGGTTGAGGGGGTAATAACTGTCCCTGAACCTGGTGGTGTGAGTCCTGAGACTCCTGTACCTCCTTCCTGATGGTTGAGGGGTAATAACTGTTCCTGAACCTGGTGGTGTGGATCCTGAGGCTCCTGTACCTCCTTCCTGATGGTTGAGGGGTGATAACAGTCCCTGAACCTGGTGGTGTGAGTCCTGAGGCTCCTGTACCTCCTTCCTGATGGTTGAGGGGTGATAACAGTCCCTGAACCTGGTGGTGTGGGTCCTGAGGCTCCTGTACCTCCTTCCCGATGGCAGCTATGAGAAGAGAGGATGGCCTGGGTTGTGTGGATCCCTGTTGCCAGACACTGCGACAACACTCAGTGTAGATGTGTTCAATGGCGGGGAGGGTTTACCCGTGATGGATTGTGTCGTATCCGCAGCATCTTGTCCGATTTTCCGTTCAAGGGCTTTGGTGTTTCCGTACCAGGCCGTGATGCAGCCAGTCAGTATACTCTCCACCACACTTCTGTCGAAGTTTGTCAAAGTTTCAGACGTCAGCTCGAACCTTCGCCAACTCTTAAGTCGAGACGCTGCCGTGGTCTGTTGGCAATTGCTCCGAAATGGCAACTCCGAGGAATTTTAAGTTGCTGATCCTCTCCACTTCTGATCCTCCGATGATGGCTGTCTTTTGGACGTCTGGTCTCCTAAAGTCGATAGTCAACTTGGTCTTGGTCTTGCTGGCCTCGTGGTTAAGACATTGGACTAGTGATCTGAAGGTCGTGAGTTCGAGCCCCAGCCGAGGCAACTTGTTGTGTCCTTGAGCAAGGCACTTAACCACACATTGCTCTGCGACGACACTGGTGCCAAGCTGTATGGGTCCTAATGCTCTTCCCTTGGGCAACATCGGTGTCGTGGAGAGAGGGGAGACTTGCAGCATGGGCAACTGCCCGTCTCCCATACAACCTTGCCCAGGCCCTGCGCCCTGGGAACCCTCCAAGGCGCAAATCTAATGGACGCCTAAAAAAACTGACTGATTATAAAATGGCTCCTCTGAAGTGTAATAACGAAATGGCTTCTTTGAGGTAATGTTCGCTGCAGCTGAAACGTTTGGGTTATAGCTCTGGATAACGGAGGAACTGACCAAGGGAAGCTACGTTGTTCTACCTGTACACGTGGGAACCTGGGTGAGTGCGTGGGCTTTATTGACGGGGAGGACCAAAGAGGTAGGACGTGCTGTGCGCGCTCTGGTCGACCACCCAGGCGGCGGGTCGCGGGGGGGCCGGGGGAGATCACACGGTGGAAATTGAGCTCCGACGGTTGTGCACGAAGTCGTTGAACTCTGATAAGTTTGGCGCCTTTAAATCTCCCTTTATATCGTACCTCTGCTAATTACATAGTTCCAGTGAGATCTATAAGGTGTAACCCGTAAATCGTTCATTGTGTGCTGCCTGATATCTGAGGTGTGCGTTTGTACCGGGGTGCATCACACAGCAACTACGCACCCGTGGGACACGGTTTGGCGGGCGGTCGGGGTTTCCCCGAGACGAACATCAGCCGATCGCCGTGAGCGTTTCACACAGCCTTGCCCAGGCCTGCGCCCTGGGGCGTGAAGACCTTCCAGGCGCAGGTCCACGGACTCGCAAGGCTGACGGATGCATGCCTTTAGGTCTCGCTAACCTCGAGCGAGGTGGTTGCTGGCGGCCTGGTTTCCAGTCTCCCTCCTGCCGTCGGGTTGTGTCACAGTGGGGCGCTGGGAACGGACCCAACTGCGACACACAGACACTGAAGTACAAGGAACAGGACTTGACTAGAGTAGGGACATGATGGGATACAGACAAGGAGCAGGGACAAGAACGCAGACTTGGGCTGGGGAAAGCGGGACCAGGACTAGAGACCATGGACTAGGAGACAAGGCTTCAACTCCAAGATCGAGACTGGACAAGGACCCAGAACCTGGGTCTTGCCCCGGGCTCGGACCCCAGAACCAGGCAAGGACATGACATGGCTTCAGGACAGGACGTGGCTGGGGTCTAGAGGCCTGAGCTTGGAGACAGGCTGGGGTCTTTGCTCTCGAGGCTTGAGGCTGGGGTCTTGGGTCTTGAGCTTGGCTGCAGGCTGGGGCCTAGGGTCTTGAGCTTGGAGGCTGGGGACTTCAGTTAGCGTTCTTGGAGCCTGGCTTGGGATCCTCGAGGCCTGAGTTCGTGGAGCCTGGCTTGGGATCCTCGAGGCCTGTGTTCTTGGAGCCTGGCTTGGGATCCTCGAGGCCTGGGTTCTTGGAGCCTGGCTTGGGATCCCCGAGGCCTGTGTTCTTGGAGCCTGGCTTGGGATCCTCGAGGCCTGTGTTCTTGGAGCCTGCCTTGGGATCCTCGAGGCCTGTGTTCTTGGAGCCTGGTTTGGGATCCTCGAGGCCTGTGTTCTTGGAGCCTGGTTTGGGATCCTCGAGGCCTGTGTTCTTGGAGCCTGGCTTGGGATCCTCGAGGCCTGTGTTCTTGGAGCCTGGCTTGGGATCCTCGAGGCCTGTGTTCTTGGAGCCTGGCTTGGGATCCTCGAGGCCTGTGTTCTTGGAGCCTGGCTTGGGATCCTCGAGGCCTGTGTTCTTGGAGCCTGCCTTGGGATCCTCGAGGCCTGTGTTCTTGGAGCCTGGTTTGGGATCCTCGAGGCCTGTGTTCTTGGAGCCTGGTTTGGGATCCTCGAGGCCTGTATTCTTGGAGCCTGGTTTGGGATCCTCGAGGCTTGTGTTCTTGGAGCCTGGTTTGGGATCCTCGAGGCCTGTGTTCTTGGAGCCTGGTTTGGGATCCTCGAGGCCTGTGTTCTTGGAGCCTGGTTTGGGATCCTCGAGGCCTGTGTTCTTGGAGCCTGGTTTGGGATCCTCGAGGCCTGGGTTCTTGGAGCTTTTTCTGGGCAGGACGCGGAACTTCACCCCACAGAGGCAAGGACAGGGAGGGACAGACCGAACCGCAGGGTAACGGCAATCACTGCCTGGCTTACCCAACGGAGGCAAGGACAGGAAAGGAGCTCAATCTGGGATGGTTCTGAGTCACGGGGCAGCCAGCAACCTTGGCTGGCCACAGAAACGGCCAAATCCATACCACGAAGACTGCTCCGACGAGTGGCAACAGGGCTACATGAAGCGGTGATCCTCCAACCAGGCCTAGAGATCAGGAATGGTTTCACTGGCCTTCCATCAGCAGGTTGCTCCCAAGGGGGACTGACAAGACAAACCAGCAGCCCACACTCAACCCCCAAGGCTACTTATATTCCAAGCCCCAAGATGGGAATCAGGTGCCTATGATTAACTCAACCCAAACAAAGGGACAGCTGGAAGACCCGGAGTCCTGAGCCCGCGGACCGGACCGTGAAACCGGAATGCGGACTTCACGGACCGGACAGTGAAACCGGAATGCGGACTTCACAGACCGGACCACGACTGATTGGTCGCCAAGTTCGAGGTGTCCGCCTGCTTCAGCACCAAGCTCTCAGAGGGCGTCAGCGCCCTGGACGGAGGGGCTACCGGATGGTACTCGGGTGACGGTCTCCTTCTGTTGTCCCGCATATAATTGAAGCAGACGGGTTTCCTCCGGGCCGCCGGGGCGGTAAACTGACCCCTCAGGGAGCACCCCGGCCGGCTGATCGGTACGGGTCGCCCGCGCTTGGCCAAGGTCCCTCGGCTTCTCCGGGCACTTCCCCTCGGTCGGCCCCTTCGCACTTCGGCCTCAGAGGCTCGAATCACAGGATCGCCGGGAGCTGTGGGTCTAGGCGATGGCTTTTCTGCGCGTTGGCGGTCGAAGCGAGCTCCGAAGGCGTTGAGCCCAGCTGGAAGCTTTACTTTAACTCGATGTGCGTTCACTCCCGTCCAGTATCTCACCTTCCCTTCCCTAAACCTGTTGTCTTTGTCTTTTGTTCTGGCAGGAACGTACGCACTTTTGCCCGCTCCAAAGTTCACGTTTGACCCGGTCCACCTCCGCCGGATCATTCCTGCTGTGCTTACAATCGTTCGTTTTGGTGCATTGGCCTCTGTGGCTTATGAGGGAGAACTAGTAAGGCTCTGTGAGGGGCAATTTGTGTCTGGCCAACTTTTTTTTAATACTTTATTTTCAAAAATACAGACAAGTGTGAGGTATTGCACGTTGGAAGGACAAACCAGGGTAGAACATACAGGGTTAATGGTAAGGCACTGAGGAGTGCAGTGGAACAGAGGGATCTGGGAATACAGATACAAAATTCCCTAAAAGTGGCATCACAGGTAGATAGGGTCATAAAAAGAGCTTTTGGTACATTGGACTTTATTAATCAAAGTATTGAGTATAAGAGCTGGAATGTTATGATGAGGTTGTATAAGGCATTGGTGAGGCCGAATCTGGAGTATTGTGTTCAGTTTTGGTCACCAAATTACAGGAAGGATATAAATAAGGTTGAAAGAGTGCAGGGAAGGTTTACAAGGATGTTGCCGGGACTTGAGAAACTCAGTTACAGAGAAAGGTTGAATAGGTTAGGACTTTATTCCCTGGAGCGTAGAAGAATGAGGGGAGATTTGATAGAGGTATATAAAATTATGATGGGTATAGATAGAGTGAATGCAAGCAGGCTTTTTCCACTGAGGCAAGGGGAGAAAAAAACCAGAGGGCATGGGTTAAGGGTGAGGGGGGAAACGTTTAAAGGGAACATTAGGGGGGGCTTCATCACACAGAGAGTGGTAGGAGTGTGGAATGAGCTGCCAGACGAGGTGGTAAATGCGGGTTCTTTTTTAACATTTAAGAATAAATTGGACAGACACATGGATGGGAGGTGTATGGAGGGATATGGTCCGTGTGCAGGTCAGTGGGACTAGGCAGAAAATGGTTCGGCACAGCCAAGAAGGGCCAAAAGGCCTGTTTCTGTGCTGTAGTTTCTATGGTTTCTATGGTTCCTCCTCCGAGTTAGAATCTCACCCCCCGCGGGCCGGAACGCAGTTCACTAGGTTAATTCCTGGGATGTCCGGACTGTCTTACGCAGAGAGGTTAGAGAGACTGGGCTTGTACACGCTGGAATTAAGGAGATTGGGGGGGGGGGGGATCTGATTGAGACATATAAGATTATTAAGGGATTGGACAAGATAGAGGCAGGAAATGTGTTCCAGATGCTGGGAGAGTCCAGTAACAGAGGGCATGGTTTAAGAATAAGGGGTAGGTCATTTAGGACAGAGTTGATGAGGAATTACTTCTCCCAGGGAGTTGTGGAGGTGTGGATCGCGCTGTCTCAGAAGGCAGTGGAGGCCAATTCTCTGGATGCTTTCAAGAAGGAGCTAGATAGGTATCTTATGGATAGGGGAATCAAGGGTTATGGGCACAAGGCAGGAACCGGGTATTGATAGTAGATGATCAGCCATGATCTCAGAATGGCGGTGCAGGCTCGAAGGGCCGAACGGTCTACTTCTGCACCTCTTGTCTATTGTCAGACCCGATCCTTTTCCACCGTGACCTTGACACTAAAGGCACGGTGAACACCAGGCGCAAAGTCTCCGCTGTACAAACTCGCCTTTCTTCACCGCCCACCCGCCCGGTCTCATTCCCTCATTCCCCTAACAGGAGAGATCCGGTAACGCGATCCCTCTGTACGTCTCTGTACCGACGAACGAAACGGCCCCGGACCCGTAGAAACATAGAAACGTAGAAAATAGGTGCAGGAGCAGGCCATTCGGCCCTTCGAGCCTGCACCGCCATTTATTATGATCATGGCTGATCATCCAACTCAGAACCCAGCCTTCCCTCCATACCCCCTGACCCCCGTAGCCACAAGGGCCATATCTAACTCCCTCTTAAATATAACCAATGAACTGGCCTCAACTGTTTCCTGTGGCAGAGAATTCCACAGATTCACCACTCTCTGTGTGAAGAAGTTTTTCCTCATCTCGGTCCTAAAAGGCTTCCCCTTTATCCTCAAACTGTGACCCCTCGTTCTGGACTTCCCCAACATCGGGAACAATCTTCCCGCATCTAGCCTGTCCAATCCCTTTAGGATTTTATACGTTTCAATCAGATCCCCCCTCAATCTTCTAAATTCCAATGAGTACAAGCCCAGTTCATCCAGTCTTTCTTCATATGAAAGTCCTGCCATCCCAGGAATCAATCTGGTGAACCTTCTTTGTACTCCCTCTATGGCAAGGATGTCTTTCCTCAGATTAGGGGACCAAAACTGCACACAATACTCCAGGTGTGGTCTCACCAAGGCCTTGTACAACTGCAGTAGTACCTCCCTGCTCCTGTATTCGAATCCTCTCGCTATAAATGCCAGCATACCGTTCGCCTTTTTCACCGCCTGCTGTACCTGCATGCCCACTTTCAATGACTGGTGTATAATGACACCCAGGTCTCGTTGCACCTCCCCTTTTCCTAATAGACCACCATTCAGATAATAATCTGTTTTCCTGTTGACAACATAGCTGACAACCTCTTTCCTGTCGAGCCCTCTCAGGCCACGGGAGACCGAGTCCATATGTGGAAAGTTAAAGTCACCCACCAGCACAGTCTAATGTCTGTGATCTCCCTACAATGTTTCTCCTCTCAGATCCGCGGAATGCTCGATGGACTGCAGTATAATACAATCCTACTCTTCTTATTCCTCTGTTCCACCCGGAAATCTTCACCAGACCAGCTCTCCGGTCGGAGTGAGCACTGCCGTGACGTTTTAACCTTTTAACGCCACCCTTCCCCTCAGCTAATCCCTCCCGCTCCGTCACGAGTGAAGCGATGGGAAACCCGGAGCATTTAGATGCGAGTGGTGCCCCCCCCTGCAGGCGAGTCTCGCCAACAGCAGCCGTGCCAGGACTCCCCCCCCCGCACCCACCGTGCGTGTCCACAGCTCGCCCGCTCCCCCTGCAGGCGAGTCTCGCCAACAGCAGCCGTGCCAGGACTCACCCGCCCTCCCCGTTCGTGTCCACAGCTCACCCGCTCCCCCTGCAGACGAGTCTCGCCAACAGCAGCCGTGCCAGGACTCCCCCCCACCCCCCCCACCGTGCGTGTCCACAGCTCGCCCGCTCCCCCTGCAGACGAGTCTCGCCAACATTAGCCGTGCCAGGACTCCCCCCCCCCCCACCCACCGTGCGTGTCCACAGCTCGCCCGCTACCCCTGCAGACGAGTCTCGCCAACAGCAGCCGTGCCAGGACTCCCCCCCACCCCCCCCCGGTGCGTGTCCACAGCTCACCCGCTCCCCCTGCAGGCGAGTCTCGCCAACAGCAGCCGTGCCAGGACTCCCCCCCGCCACCCCCGTGCGTGTCCACAGCTCACCCGCTCCCCCTGCAGGCGAGTCTCGCCAACAGCAGCCGTGCCAGGACTCCGCGCCCCCCTCCCGTGCGTGTCCACAGCTCACCCGCTCCCCCTGCAGGCGAGTCTCGCCAACAGCAGCTGTGCCAGGACTCCCCCCCGCCACCCCCGTGCGTGTCCACAGCTCGCCCGCTCCCCCTGCAGACGAGTCTCGCCAACAGCAGCCGTGCCAGGACTTCCCCCCGCCCCCCCCGTGCGTGTCCACAGCTCGCCCGCTCCCCCTGCAGACGAGTCTCGCCAACATTAGCCGTGCCAGGACTCCCCCCCCCGCCACCCCCGTGCGTGTCCACAGCTCACCCGCTCCCCCTGCAGACGAGTCTCGCCAACAGCAGCCGTGCCAGGACTTCCCCCCGCCACCCCCGTGCGTGTCCACAGCTCGCCCGCTCCCCCTGCAGACGAGTCTCGCCAACATTAGCCGTGCCAGGACTCCCCCCCCCCGCCACCCCCGTGCGTGTCCACAGCTCACCCGCTCCCCCTGCAGGCGAGTCTCGCCAACAGCAGCTGTGCCAGGACTCCCCCCCGCCACCCCCGTGCGTGTCCACAGCTCGCCCGCTCCCCCTGCAGGCGAGTCTCGCCAACAGCAGCCGTGCCAGGACTCCCCGCCCCCCTCCCGTGCGTGTCCACAGCTCACCCGCTCCCCCTGCAGGCGAGTCTCGCCAACAGCAGCCGTGCCAGGACTCCCCCCCGCCACCCCCGTGCGTGTCCACAGCTCGCCCGCTCCCCCTGCAGGCGAGTCTCGCCAACAGCAGCCGTGCCAGGACTCCCCCCCGCCACCCCCGTGCGTGTCCACAGCTCGCCCGCTCCCCCTGCAGACGAGTCTGGCCAACAGCAGCCGTGCCAGGACTCCCCCCCACCCCCCGCCGTGCGTGTCCACAGCTCGCCCGCTCCCCCTGCAGGCGAGTCTCGCCAACAGCAGCCGTGCCAGGACTCCCCCCGCCCCCCCCGTGCGTGTCCACAGCTCACCCGCTCCCCCTGCAGGCGAGTCTCGCCAACAGCAGCCGTGCCAGGACTCCCCCCCCCCCCCCCCCGTGCGTGTCCACAGCTCGCCCGCTCCCCCTGCAGGCGAGTCTCGCCAACAGCAGCCGTGCCAGGACTCCCCCCCGCCCCCCCGTTCGTGTCCACAGCTCACCCGCTCCCCCTGCAGGCGAGTCTCGCCAACAGCAGCTGTGCCAGGACTCCCCCCCGCCACCCCCGTGCGTGTCCACAGCTCACCCGCTCCCCCTGCAGGCGAGTCTCGCCAACAGCAGCCGTGCCAGGACTCCCCGCCCCCCTCCCGTGCGTGTCCACAGCTCACCCGCTCCCCCTGCAGGCGAGTCTCGCCAACAGCAGCCGTGCCAGGACTCCCCCCCGCCACCCCCGTGCGTGTCCACAGCTCGCCCGCTCCCCCTGCAGACGAGTCTCGCCAACAGCAGCCGTGCCAGGACTCCCCCCCACCCCCCCCCGTGCGTGTCCACAGCTCACCCGCTCCCCCTGCAGGCGAGTCTCGCCAACAGCAGCCGTGCCAGGACTCCCCCCCGCCACCCCCGTGCGTGTCCACAGCTCACCCGCTCCCCCTGCAGGCGAGTCTCGCCAACAGCAGCCGTGCCAGGACTCCCCGCCCCCCTCCCGTGCGTGTCCACAGCTCACCCGCTCCCCCTGCAGGCGAGTCTCGCCAACAGCAGCCGTGCCAGGACTCCCCCCCGCCACCCCCGTGCGTGTCCACAGCTCGCCCGCTCCCCCTGCAGGCGAGTCTCGCCAACAGCAGCCGTGCCAGGACTCCCCCCCGCCCCGCCCCCCCGTGCGTGTCCACAGCTCACCCGCTCCCCCTGCAGGCGAGTCTCGCCAACAGCAGCCGTGCCAGGACTCCCCCCCGCCCCCCCCGTGCGGGTCCACAGCTCGCCCGCTCCCCCTGCAGGCGAGTCTCGCCAACAGCAGCCGTGCCAGGACTCCCCGCCCCCCTCCCGTGCGTGTCCACAGCTCACCCGCTCCCCCTGCAGGCGAGTCTCGCCAACAGCAGCCGTGCCAGGACTCACCCCACCTCCCCGTGCGTGTCCACAGCTCGCCCGCTCCCCCTGCAGGCGAGTCTCGCCAACAGCAGCCGTGCCAGGACTCCCCGCCCCCCTCCCGTGCGTGTCCACAGCTCACCCGCTCCCCCTGCAGGCGAGTCTCGCCAACAGCAGCCGTGCCAGGACTCCCCCCCGCCACCCCCGTGCGTGTCCACAGCTCGCCCGCTCCCCCTGCAGACGAGTCTCGCCAACAGCAGCCGTGCCAGGACTCCCCCCCACCCCCCCCCCCGTGCGTGTCCACAGCTCACCCGCTCCCCCTGCAGGCGAGTCTCGCCAACAGCAGCCGTGCCAGGACTCCCCCCCGCCACCCCCGTGCGTGTCCACAGCTCACCCGCTCCCCCTGCAGGCGAGTCTCGCCAACAGCAGCCGTGCCAGGACTCCCCGCCCCCCTCCCGTGCGTGTCCACAGCTCACCCGCTCCCCCTGCAGGCGAGTCTCGCCAACAGCAGCCGTGCCAGGACTCCCCCCCGCCACCCCCGTGCGTGTCCACAGCTCGCCCGCTCCCCCTGCAGGCGAGTCTCGCCAACAGCAGCCGTGCCAGGACTCCCCGCCCCCCTCCCGTGCGTGTCCACAGCTCACCCGCTCCCCCTGCAGGCGTGTCTCGCCAACAGCAGCCGTGCCAGGACTCCCCCCCGCCACCCCCGTGCGTGTCCACAGCTCGCCCGCTCCCCCTGCAGACGAGTCTCGCCAACAGCAGCCGTGCCAGGACTCCCCCCCACCCCCCCCCCGTGCGTGTCCACAGCTCACCCGCTCCCCCTGCAGGCGAGTCTCGCCAACAGCAGCCGTGCCAGGACTCCCCCCCGCCACCCCCGTGCGTGTCCACAGCTCGCCCGCTCCCCCTGCAGGCGAGTCTCGCCAACAGCAGCCGTGCCAGGACTCCCCCCCGCCCCGCCCCCCCGTGCGTGTCCACAGCTCACCCGCTCCCCCTGCAGGCGAGTCTCGCCAACAGCAGCCGTGCCAGGACTCCCCCCCGCCCCCCCCGTGCGGGTCCACAGCTCGCCCGCTCCCCTGCAGGCGAGTCTCGCCAACAGCAGCCGTGCCAGGACTCCCCGCCCCCCTCCCGTGCGTGTCCACAGCTCACCCGCTCCCCCTGCAGGCGAGTCTCGCCAACAGCAGCCGTGCCAGGACTCACCCCACCTCCCCGTGCGTGTCCACAGCTCGCCCGCTCCCCCTGCAGGCGAGTCTCGCCAACAGCAGCCGTGCCAGGACTCCCCGCCCCCCTCCCGTGCGTGTCCACAGCTCACCCGCTCCCCCTGCAGGCGAGTCTCGCCAACAGCAGCCGTGCCAGGACTCCCCCCCGCCACCCCCGTGCGTGTCCACAGCTCGCCCGCTCCCCCTGCAGACGAGTCTCGCCAACAGCAGCCGTGCCAGGACTCCCCCCCACGCCCCCCCCCGTGCGTGTCCACAGCTCACCCGCTCCCCCTGCAGGCGAGTCTCGCCAACATTAGCCGTGCCAGGACTCCCCCCCGCCACCCCCGTGCGTGTCCACAGCTCACCCGCTCCCCCTGCAGGCGAGTCTCGCCAACAGCAGCCGTGCCAGGACTCCCCCCGCCCCCCCCCGTGCGTGTGCACAGCTCACCCGCTCCCCCTGCAGGCGAGTCTCGCCAACAGCAGCCGTGCCAGGACTCCCCCCCGCCCCCCCCGTGCGTGTCCACAGCTCGCCCGCTCCCCCTGCAGGCGAGTCTCGCCAACAGCAGCCGTGCCAGGACTCCCCCCCGCCCCCTCCCGTGCGTGTCCACAGCTCGCCCGCTCCCCCTGCAGGCGAGTCTCGCCAACAGCAGCCGTGCCAGGACTCCCCCCCACCCCCCCCGTTCGTGTCCACAGCTCACCCGCTCCCCCTGCAGGCGAGTCTCGCCAACAGCAGCCGTGCCAGGACTCCCCCCCACCCCCCCCGTGCGTGTCCACAGCTCACCCGCTCCCCCTGCAGGCGAGTCTCGCCAACAGCAGCCGTGCCAGGACTCCCCCCCCGCCCCGCCCCCCCGTGCGTGTCCACAGCTCACCCGCTCCCCCTGCAGGCGAGTCTCGCCAACAGCAGCCGTGCCAGGACTCACCCCACCTCCCCGTGCGTGTCCACAGCTCGCCCGCTCCCCCTGCAGGCGAGTCTCGCCAACAGCAGCCGTGCCAGGACTCCCCCCCCCCCACCCACCGTGCGTGTCCACAGCTCGCCCGCTCCCCCTGCAGACGAGTCTCGCCAACAGCAGCCGTGCCAGGACTCCCCCCCACCCCCCGCCGTGCGTGTCCACAGCTCGCCCGCTCCCCCTGCAGGCGAGTCTCGCCAACAGCAGCCGTGCCAGGACTCCCCCCGCCCCCCCCGTGCGTGTCCACAGCTCGCCCGCTCCCCCTGCAGGCGAGTCTCGCCAACAGCAGCCGTGCCAGGACTCCCCCCCGCCCCCCCGTTCGTGTCCACAGCTCACCCGCTCCCCCTGCAGGCGAGTCTCGCCAACAGCAGCCGTGCCAGGACTCCCCCCCACCCCCCCCCGTGCGTGTCCACAGCTCACCCGCTCCCCCTGCAGGCGAGTCTCGCCAACAGCAGCCGTGCCCGGACTCTCCCCCCGCCCCGCCCCCCCGTGCGTGTCCACAGCTCACCCGCTCCCCCTGCAGGCGAGTCTCGCCAACAGCAGCCGTGCCAGGACTCCCCCCGCCCCCCCCGTGCGTGTCCACAGCTCACCCGCTCCCCCTGCAGGCGAGTCTCGCCAACAGCAGCCGTGCCAGGACTCCCCCCCCCCCCCGTGCGTGTCCACAGATCGCCCGCTCCCCCTGCAGGCGAGTCTCGCCAACAGCAGCCGTGCCAGGACTCCCGCCCCCCCCGTGCGTGTCCACAGCTCGCCCGCTCCCCCTGCAGGCGAGTCTCGCCAACAGCAGCTGTGCCAGGACTCCCCCCCACCCCCCCCCGTGCGTGTCCACAGCTCGCCCGCTCCCCCTGCAGGCGAGTCTCACCACAGCAGCCGTGCCAGGACTCCCCCCCGTGCGTGTCCACAGCTCGCCCGCTCCCCCTGCAGGCGAGTCTCGCCAACAGCAGCTGTGCCAGGACTCCCCCCCCACCCCCCCCCGTGCGTGTCCACAGCTCGCCCGCTCCCCCTGCAGGCGAGTCTCACCACAGCAGCCGTGCCAGGACTCCCCCCCGTGCGTGTCCACAGCTCGCCCGCTCCCCCTGCAGGCGAGTCTCGCCAACAGCAGCCGTGCCAGGACTCCCCCCCGCCCCCTCCCGTGCGTGTCCACAGCTCGCCCGCTCCCCCTGCAGGCGAGTCTCGCCAACAGCAGCCGTGCCAGGACTTCCCCCCGCCCCCTCCCGTGCGTGTCCACAGCTCGCCCGCTCCCCCTGCAGGCGAGTCTCGCCAACAGCAGCCGTGCCAGGACTTCCCCCCGCCCCCCCCGTGCGTGTCCACAGCTCGCCCCCTCCCCCTGCAGGCGAGTCTCGCCAACAGCAGCCGTGCCAGGACTCCCCCCCGCCCCCCCCCCCCGTGCGTGTCCACAGCTCACCCGCTCCCCCTGCAGGCGAGTCTCTCCAACAGCAGCCGTGCCAGGACTCCCCCCCCCCTCTCCCGTGCGTGTCCACAGCTCGCCCGCTCCCCCTGCAGGCGAGTCTCGCCAACAGCAGCCGTGCCAGGACTCCCCCCCCCCTCTCCCGTGCGTGTCCACAGCTCGCCCCCTCCCCCTGCAGGCGAGTCTCGCCAACAGCAGCCGTGCCAGGACTCCCCCCCTCCCGGGTGTGTCCACAGCTCGCCCGCTCCCCCTGTAGGCGAGTCTCGCCAACATCAGCCGTGCCAGGACTCGCCCCCCCCCCCACCCCAGTGCGTGTCCACAGCTCGCCCGCTCCCCCTGCAGGCGAGTCTCGCCAACAGCAGCCGTGCCAGGACTCCCCCGCCCCCCGTGCGTGTCCACAGCTCGCCCGCTCCCCCTGCAGGCGAGTCTCGCCAACAGCAGCCGTGCCAGAATCCCCCCCACCCCCCGTGCGTGTCCACAGCTCGCCCGCTCCCCCTGCAGGCGAGTCTCGCCAACAGCAGCCGTGCCAGGACTCCCCCCCCCTCCACCCCCCGTGCGTGTCCACAGCTCGCCCGCTCCCCCTGCAGGCGAGTCTCACCACAGCAGCCGTGCCAGGACTCCCCCCCCGCCCCCCCCCGTGCGTGTCCACAGCTCGCCCGCCAACAGCAGCCGTGCCAGGACTCCCCCCCGCCCCCCCCCCGTGCGTGTCCACAGCTCGCCCGCCAACAGCAGCCGTGCCAGGACTCCCCCCCGCCCCACCCCCGTGCGTGTCCACAGCTCGCCCGCTCCCCCTGCAGGCGAGTCTCGCCAACAGCAGACGTGCCAGGACTCCCCCCGCCCCCAGTGCGTGTCCACAGCTCGCCCGCTCCCCCTGCAGGCGAGTCTCGCCAACATTAGCCGTGCCAGGACTCCCCCCCCGCCCCCCCCGTGCGGGTCCACAGCTCGCCCGCTCCCCCTGCAGGCGAGTCTCGCCAACATTAGCCGTGCCAGGACTCCCCCCGCCCCCCGTGCGTGTCCACAGCTCGCCCGCTCCCCCTGCAGGCGAGTCTCGCCAACAGCAGCCGTGCCAGGACTCCCCCCCCCCACCCCCCGTGCGTGTCCACAGCTCGCCCGCTCCCCCTGCAGGCGAGTCTCGCCAACATTAGCCGTGCCAGGACTCCCCCGCCCCCCGTGCGTGTCCACAGCTCGCCCGCTCCCCCTGCAGGCGAGTCTCGCCAACAGCAGCCGTGCCAGGACTCCCCCCGCCCCCCGTGCGTGTCCACAGCTCGCCCGCTCCCCCTGCAGGCGAGTCTCGCCAACAGCAGCCGTGCCAGGACTCCCCCCCCCTCCACCCCCCGTGCGTGTCCACAGCTCGCCCGCTCCCCCTGCAGGCGAGTCTCGCCAACATTAGCCGTGCCAGGACTCCCCCGCCCCCCGTGCGTGTCCACAGCTCGCCCGCTCCCCCTGCAGGCGAGTCTCGCCAACAGCAGCCGTGCCAGGACTCCCCCCCCGCCCCCCGTGCGTGTCCACAGCTCGCCCGCTCCCCCTGCAGGCGAGTCTCGCCAACAGCAGCCGTGCCAGAATCCCCCCCACCCCCCGTGCGCGTCCACAAGCCGAAAGCTCGCCCGCCTTTCCCCGCAAGGCTCCGCGCGTGGAAATGCACCGCAGGTCTCGGCACCAGAGTCCCGTCACGCTCGGTTCCTCCGCGACCTCCGTCACCCATCCTGCCCGTGTAAGGAGCGGACCGACGTGGGCCGCCCGTCCCCCCTTCCCTCTCCCCCCGTCATTAGGAAGGCCGTGGGACCCGATACGTGAAGTCCCTGACTCCCGGCCCCCGGCTAAGAACAGAAGGCCGGTAGTGCCGGGGAAACGGAGAGTCTGCAGAGAAACTCCGACAGATTGGGAGAATGGGAAAAGAAGTGAGGAAATGAAATACAATGTTGGAAAGTCTATGGTTATGCACCTTGACAGAAGAAATAAACCGGCAGACTGTTATTTAAATGGGGAGAGAATTCAAAGTTCTGAGATGCAACGGGACTCGGGAGTCCTCGTACAGGATGGACAGAGAGAGAATGGAGATGAGGGGAGAGACGGGGAGGAGGGAAGCGATGAAGAAGGAGTGAAGCTGAGGCGAGAGGTGATGAGGGGGAGATGAGTGGAGAGAGTGGGGTTGATGGGAGAGATGGGGAGAGAGTGGAGAGGAAGGGAGAGAGAGTGGAGATGAACATAGAACAGTACAGCACAGTACAGGCCCTTTGGCCCACAATGTTGTACCGACCCTCAAACCCTGCCTCCCATATAAACCCCCACCTTTAATTCCTCCATATACCTGTCCAGTAGTCTCTTAAACTTCACTAGTGTATCTGCCTCCACCACTGACTCAGGCAGTGCATTCCACGCACCAACCACTCTCTGAGTAAAAAACCTTCCTCTAATATCCCCCTTGAACTTCCCACCCCTTACCTTAAAGCCATGTCCTCTTGTATTGAGCAGTGGTGCCCTGGGGAAGAGACGCTGGCTGTCCACTCTATCTATTCCTCTTAATATCTTGTACACCTCTATCATGTCTCCTCTCATCCTCCTTCTCTCCAAAGAGTAAATCCCTAGCTCCCTTAATTTCTGATCATAATGCATACTCTCTAAACCAGGCAGCATCCTGGTAAATCTCCTCTGTACCCTTCCAATGCTTCCACATCTTTCCAATAGTGAGGTGACCAGAATTGGACACAGTACTCCAAGTGTGGCCTAACCAGAGTTTTATAGAGCTGCATCATTACATCGCGACTCTTAAACTCTATCCCTTGACTTATGAAAGCTAACACCCCATAAGCTTTCTTAACTATCCTATCCACCTGTGAGGCAACTTTCAGGGATCTGTGGACATGTACCCCCAGATCCCTCTGCTCCTCCACACTACCAAGTATCCTGCCATTTACTTTGTACTCTGCCTTGGAATTTGTCCTTCCAAAGTGTACCACCTCACACTTCTCCGGGTTGAACTCCATCTGCCACTTCTCAGCCCACTTCTGCAACCTATCAATGTCTCTCTGCAATCTTCGACAATCCTCTACACTATCTACAACACCACCAACCTTTGTGTCGTCTGCAAACTTGCCAACCCACCCTTCTACCCCCACATCCAGGTCGTTAATAAAAATTACGAAAAGTAGAGGTCCCAGAACAGATCCTTGTGGGACACCACTAGTCACAATCCTCCAATCTGAATGTACTCTCTCCACCACCACCCTCTGCCTTCTGCAGGCAAGCCAATTCTGAAACCACCTGGCCAAACTTCCCTGGATCCCATGCCTTCTGACTTTCTGAATAAGCCTACCATGTGGAACCTTCTCAAATGCCTTACTAAAATCCATATAGATCACATCCACTGCACTACTCTCATCTATATGAAGGAAGAGATGGGGGAGAGATTGGAGATTTGGGGTGAGGTGGAGAGAGAGTCAATATGACGGGAGAGATGGGGGAGAGATTGGAGATTTAGGGTGAGATGGACAGAGAATCAATATGAGGGGAGAGATGGGGTGAGAGAGTGGAGATTTGGGGTTCGGTGGAATGAGAATCGATATGGGGGAGAGATGAGGAGAGAAAGTGGAGATGAGGGGAGAGATGGGGAGATGGAGGTGAGGGGAGGGATGGAGAGAGAGATTGGATAATTGGGGTGAGGTGGAGAGAGAGAATGGAGATGAGGGGATGGATGGAGAGGAGGGAAGCGATGAAGAGAGAGTGAAGCTGAGGCGAGAGGAGATGGGGGAGATGAGTAGAGAGAGTGAGGTTTATGGGAGAGATGGGGAGAGAGTGGAGATGAGGGGAGAGATGGGGAGAGAGTGGAGATGAGGGGAGAGATGGGGAGAGAGTGGAGATGAGGGGAGAGATGGGGAGAGAGTGAAGATGAGGGGAGAGATGGGGAGAGAGTGGAGATGAGGGGAGAGATGGGGAGAGAATGGAGAGGAGGGGAGCCTCGGGGAGAGAATGAAGATGAGTAGAGAGATGAAGAGAGAGAATGGAGATGAGAGGAGCGATGGGGAGAGAATGGAGATGAAGGAAGAGATGGGGGAGAGAGTAAAGATTTGGGGTGAGGTGGAGAGAGAGTCAATATGAGGGGAGAGATGAAGAGAGAGTGGAGATGAGGGGAGAGATGGGGGAGAGATTGGAGATTTAGGGTGAGATGGACAGAGAGTCAATATGAGGGGAGAGATGGGGGCGAGAGAGTGCAGATTTGGGGTTCGGTGGAGAGAGAATCGATATGAGGGGAGAAATGAGGAGAGACAGTGGAGATGAGGGGAGAGATGGGGAGATGGAGATGAGGGGAGGGATGGAGAGAGAGTGGAGGTTAGGGGAGTGATGTGGAGAGAGATTGGATAATTGGGGTGAGGTGGAGAAACAGAATGGAGATGAGGGGATGGATGGAGAGGAGGGAAGCGATGAAGAGAGAGTGAAGCTGAGGCGAGAGGAGATGAGGGGGAGTTGAGTAGAGAGAGTGAAGTTGATGGGAGAGATGGGGAGAGAGTGAAGATGAGGGGAGAGATGGGGAGAGAGTGGAGATGAGGGGAGAGATGGGGAGAGAATGGAGAGGAGGGAAGCAATAGAAAGAGTGAAGATGAGGTGAGAGATGTAGAGACAGTGAAGATGAGGTGAGAGATACAGAGAGACAATGGAGAGAAGGGGAGAGATGGAAAGAGTGAAGATGAGGAGAGAGATGTAGAGAAAGAGTGGAGATGAGGGGAGGGATGGAGCGAGAGTGGAGATGAGGGGAGAGATGGGGAGAGAGTGGAGAGTGAAGATGAGATGGGAGATGTAGAGAGAATGGAGAGGAGTGGAGTGATGGATAGAGAGTGGAGATGAGGGGATGGATGGATAAAGAGTGGAGATGAGGGAGGGATGGATAGAGAGTGGAGATGAGGGGAGGGATGGATAGAGAGTGGAGATGAGGGAGGGATGGAGCAAGAGTGGAGATGAGGGGATGGATGGATAGAGAGTGGAGATGAGGGGAGAGATGGGGAGAGAGTGGAGAGTGGAGATGAGGGGAGAGATGGGGCAACAATGGAGATGAGGGGAGGGATGGATAGAGAGTGGAGATGAGGGGAGGGATGGAGCGAGATTGGAGATGAGGGGGAAGATGGGGATGTGGTGACGAGGGGAGAAATAGAGAGAGTGGAGATGAGTGTGAGAGAATGGAGAGAGAGAATAGAGAGGAGGGGAGTGATGGAGAGAGTGTGATGAGGGGAGCGATGGAGAGAGAGTGAAGATGAGATGGGAGATGTAGAGAGAGAGTGGAGATGAGGGGAGGGATGGAGAGAGTGTGATGAGGGGAGTGATGGAGAGAGAGTGAAGATGAGATGGGAGATGTAGAGAGAGAGTGGAGATGAGGAGAGGGATGGATAGAGAGTGGAGATGAGGGGAGGGATGGAGCGAGAGTGGAGATGAGGGGATGGATGGATAGAGAGTGGAGATGAGGGGAGAGATGGGGAGAGAGTGGAGATGAGGGGAGGGATGGAGCGAGATTGGAGATGAGGGGGCAGATGGGGATGTGGTGACGAGGGGAGAAATGGAGAGAGTGGAGATGAGTGTGAGAGAATGCAGAGGAGGGGAGTGATGGAGAGAGTGTGATGAGGGGAGCGATGGAGAGAGAGTGAAGATGAGATGGGAGATGTAGAGAGAGAGTGGAGATGAGGGGAGGGATGGATAGAGAGTGGAGATGAGGCTAGGGATAGAGTGAGTGAATGAAGATGAGGGGAGAGATGAAAATAAAGTGGTGATGTGGGGAGAGTGGTGTTGGTGAAGTGCAGAGTTCGGATGGATACGGGGGATTGTAGAGTCGACGTGGAGGGAAGGAAATGTGAAGGGAGAGAGTGGGGAAGGTAAAGAAGGGGGATCGGAGAGGTGATGAGAAAGACAGATAAAGCAAGAAGTGTGTGGAGGGGTAAGGTTAGAACGTGGAGAGTGGGGAGGATGGGAAAAGGAATTGAGGGTGGACAGCCAGGAGGACGTGAGAGTGTATGGAGGGGGGAGATGTCTAGAGTGAGAGGGAGAGAGAGGGAGAATGGTGATTGAGTGTGGAATACCAAGTGGAAAGACAGGAGAGCTGGAGAAAGAGGGAGGGGAACGAAGTGCGGAGGAATGGATTGGCGATGGAAGATGAGGGGGAGATGGAGTGATTTAGGGGTATAGGGGTAGGTTAGGGGGATAAGGAGAGGGTGTGGAGGGTATGAACATGAAGATTTGGAGAAAAAATGGGGCAGGTGGGATAATGAGTGGGAGGAGATGGGGAGATGCAGGAGGGAAGAGATGGGAGGAGAGAGATGAGAAGGGATGGAGGGAGAGATGGGAAGCTGGTGAAATGAAGGGCTGACATTGGGTGGCTGCCTGAGAGAAGGAATTGAGAGAGAGAGAGAATGGAAAGGATGAAGACGTGCGAATGAGAAGGAAGGAGCAAGTGATGGAGGGAAGGAATTGGGAGAGAGAGAGTGGGGAGGATGAAGAGCGAATGAGGAGGAAGGGGCAAGTGATGGAGGGAAGGAATTGGGAGAGAGAGAGTGGGGAGGATGAAGAGCGAATGAGGAGGAAGGGGCAAGTGATGGAGGGAAGGAATTGGGAGAGAGAGAGTGGGGAGGATGAAGAGCGAATGAGGAGGAAGGGGCAAGTGATGGAGGGAAGGAATTGGGAGAGAGAGAGTGGGGAGGATGAAGAGCGAATGAGGAGGAAGGGGCAAGTGATGGAGGGAAGGAATTGGGAGAGAGAGAGTGGGGAGGATGAAGAGCGAATGAGGAGGAAGGGGCAAGTGATGGAGGGAAGGAATTGGGAGAGAGAGAGTGGGAAGAACGAAGGAGATCGGACAGGTGATGGAGAGAGGTGACGGCAGAAAGGAGAGGGAAAGAATGAAAGGGGGAGAGTGTGAAGGAAGAGATGGGGAGAGGGGATGATGAAGAGGAGAAGGTATGAGAGAAGGGAAAGCACATACAGGGTAGAGAGGGAGAAGGAGGGATAATGAATGGGGGGAAGCAGGGCGATGTGGAGTGAATTATGTAGAGAGAGGGAGTAGGAGATGGGGGAGAGGGGGAGAGAGATGTTGGTGAAAGGAAGAGTGAGAAAGAGACTGGGGAGAAAAAAGCGGGGAACGTAGAGTAGAGATGCAGAGAGGAACCGAGTGGGTGAAGGTGAGAGAGTGGGGAGAAAGGAAGAGGGGATGTAGGGGAGAGATGCAGGGAGAGAGTGATGAAGATGAGAGAGTGAGCAGGAAAGAAGAGGGATGTAGGGGGGAGAGAGATGGTCAGAAAGTGGGGAAGACTGGAAGAGGGGATGTAGGGGCGAGATGCGGCGAGGAACTGAGGGGGTGAAGGTGAGAGAATGGGGAGAAAGGAACAGGGCATGTAGGGGAGAGGGGCAGAGAGAGAGGGAGACATGAGGGTGAGAGAGTGGGGGACAAGGAAGAGTGGATGGAGGTGAACGGTGTAGAGAGAGAGAGAGGGCGAGTGATGGAGGTGTGAGAGGACAGAAATGAAAAGGGGATGTAGGGGAGAGATTCTGACAGAGTGAGGGTGATGAAGATCAGAGAGTGTGGAGAAAAAAACAGTGGATGGAGGGGAGAGATGCAGAGAGAGTCATAATCATACTTTACTGATCCCGGGGGAAATGGTTTTGGTTACAGTTGCATCTTAAATAATAAACAGTAATAGAACCATAAATAGTTAAATAGTAATATGTAAATTATGCCAGGAAATAAGTCCAGGACCAGTCTATTGGCTCAGGGTGTCTGACCCTCCAAGGGAGGAGTTGTAAAGTTTGATGGCCACAGGCAGGAATGACTTCCTATGACGCTCTGTGCTGCATCTCGGTGGAATGAGTCTCTGGCTGAATGTACTCCTGTGCCCAACCAGTACATTATGTAGTGGATGGGAGACATTGACCAAGATGGCATGCAACTTGGACAGCATCCTCTTTTCAGACACCACCGTCAGAGAGTCCAGTTCCATCCCCACAACATCACTGGCCTTACGAATGAGTTTGTTGATTCTGTTGGTGTCTGCTACCCTCAGCCTGCTGCCCCAGCACACAACAGCAAACATGATAGCACTGGCCACCACAGACTCGTAGAACATCCTCAGCATCGTCCGGCAGATGTTAAAGGACCTCAGTCTCCTCAGGAAATAGAGACGGCTCTGACCCTTCTTGTAGACACCCTCAGTGTTCTTCTTTCCATGCACTTCTTTCACTGCTCTGTCGCTCTGGGTCCCATCCCCCTCGCAAATTAGTTTAAACCCTCCCGAACCATGCTAGCAAACCTACCTGCAAGGATATTGCTCCCCCTCGAGTTCAGGTGCAACCCATCCGATCTGTACAGGTCCCACCTTCCCCAGAAGAGATCCCAATGATCTAAAAATCTAAAACCCTGCTCCCTGCACCAACTCCTCAGCCACGCATTGAACTGCCATCTCCTCCAATTCTTACCATCGCTGTCACGTAGCACTGGCAGCAATCCTGAGAACGCCACCCTTGAGGTCCTGTTCTTCAGCCTTCTGCCTAGTTCCCGAAACTCATACTTCAGGACCTCATCCCTCTTCCTGCCTGTGTCGTTGGTCCCAACATGTATCACGACTTCTGGTTGCTTTCCCTCTCGTACCAGGATGTCGTGCACCCGGTCAGAGACATCCCGGACCCTGGCACCCAGGAGGCAACAAACCATGTGGGTGTCCTTCTCACGTCCACAAAATCTCCTGTCTGCTCCCCTGACTATAGAGTCTCCAATGACGACAGCTCTCCTCTTCTCCGTCCCACCCTTCAGCACCACAGGGTCAGACTCAGTGCCAGAGGCCCTGACACCGTGGCTCACACCTGGTCAGTCGTCCCCGCCAGCAGTATCCAGGACGGTAAACTTATTATTCAGGGGAATGGCTACAGGGGTGCTCTGCTCTACCTGTCTGCTCACCTTCGCTTTCCCCCCCTGACTGTCACCCAACGACCTGCTTCCGACAGCCTAGGTGTGACTACCTCCCTGTAGCTCTCATCTATGACTGCCTCATTCTCCCTTATGAGTCGAAGGTCATCCGGCTGCTGCTCCAGATTCCTTACACGGTCTTCCAGATCCCCCAGCCGTATGCACTTCTGGCAGATGTGACTCTCCGGGAGAGGGGCGTTCCCCCAAGACTGCCACATCTCACATGAGAGGCACATCACCGTCTCAGGGGACATTGTAAAAGCTAACTGCGAGCTAGCTTGTCCTCCGCCTCTTCTCGTCGAAATCTCTCGAGTCAAAGCCTCAAAGCTCCACTCCTTCACTGGCCTCTTCGTTTGAGCTATCCCTCTATTTATCGGTTGGAGCTTTTCAAAATGTTTGTTAACCTGACCTCGACTGCCCAATCAGCTGCTTTCTGCTGAGTCTGAGCTATTCATAGAAACATAGAAAGTAGGTGCAGGAGTAGGCCATTCGGCCCTTCGAGCCTGCACTGCCATTTATTATGATCATGGCTGATCATCCAACTCAGAACCCTGTACCTGCCTTCCCTCCATGCCCCCTGATCCCCGTAGCCACAAGGGCCATATCTAACTCCCTCTTAAATATAACCAATGAACTGGCCTCAACTGTTTCCTGTGGCAGAGAATTCCACAGATTCACCACTCTCTGTGTGAAGAAGTTTTTCCTCATCTCGGTCCTAAAAGGCTTCCCCTTTATCCTCAAACTGTGACCCCTCGTTCTGGACTTCCCCAACATCGGGAACAATCTTCCTGCTTCTAGCCTGTCCAATCCCTTTAGGATCTTATACGTTTCAATCAGATCCCCCCTCAATCTTCTAAATTCCAACGAGTACAAGCCCAATTCTTCCAGTCTTTCTTCATATGAAAGTCCTGCCATCCCAGGAATCAATCTGGTGAACCTTCTTTGTACTCCCTCTATGGCAAGGATGTCTTTCCTCAGATTATTCAAATCCTGATTGCCTAATCAACGGCTTTCTGCTGATCTATTCAAATCTGGATTGAGGTGGCGAGAGAGAGGGAGAGAAGGAAAGAGAGACGGGGGGGAGATTGGACGGTGGGAGAGGGAGAGGGAAAGAGGGAGCGGGTCAGATGAAAGAGGCGGAGAGGGCATTCGGGGGGCAGAGGCAGATTGGGGCAGTGGGAGGACGGTGTGAGAGTACAGAGGGTGTGAGAGGGAGATAAAGAGCAGAGAGGGGCGGAAGGCAGAGAGGGAGGTGAAGTGGAGGAACTCAGGAGGGATTAAGGGACGAGAAGAGAGTGGATGGAAGGGAAAGAGGAAGAGACTGGGCACAGAGGGAGAAAGAGGAGAGAATTGGGGGAGGGAACGGCGGGAGAAGGATGAAGGAGAGAAAGGGGGCAGGAAGAGTGAGATGGTGAAGATGAGAGCATGGGGGGGGAATGAAGTGGATGCAGGGGAGAGCTGGAGAGAAGCGAGCGGGGAAGAATGGAGCGGGCAGAGAGAGGAGGGATGAGCGTGTGGAGGCACAGAAAGGGGGAGCTGGGAGTAGGGGCGAGGTGCATAATTGGGAATATAGAACGTAGAATTGTACAGCACAGTACAGGCCCTTCAGCCCACAATGTTGTGCCGACCCTCAAACCCTGCCTCCCATATAAGCCCCCACCTTAGATTCCTCCGTATACCTGTCTAGTAGTCTCTTAAACTTCACTAGTGTATCTGCCTCCACCACTGACTCAGGCAGTGCATTCCACGCACCAACCACTCTCTGAGTAAAAAACCTTCCTCTAATACCCCCCTTGAACTTCCCACCCCTTACCTTAAAGCCATGTCCTCTTGTATTGAGCAGTGGTGCCCTGGGGAAAAGGTGCTGGCTGTCCACTCGATCTATTCCTCTTATTATCTTGTACACCTCTATCATGTCTCCTCTCATCCCCTTCTCTCCAAAGAGTAAGGCCCTAGCTCCCTTAATCTCTGATCATAATGCATACTCTCTAAACCAGGCAGCATCCTGGTAAATCTCCTCTATACTCTTTCCAATGCTTCCACATCCTTCCTATAGTGAGGTGACCAGAACTGGACACAGTACTCCAAGTGTGGCCTAACCAGAGTTTTATAGAGCTGCATCATTACCTCGCGACTCTTAAACTCTATCCCTCAACTTATGAAAGCTAACACCCCATAAGCTTTCTTAACTACCCTATCCACCTGTGAGGCAACTTTCAGGGATCTGTGGACATGTACCCCCAGATCCCTCTGCTCCTCCACACTACCAAGTATCCTGCCATTTACTTTGTACTCTGCCTTGGAGTTTGTCCTTCCAAAGTGTACCACCTCACACTTCTCCGGGTTGAACTCCATCTGCCACGTCTCAGCCCACTCCTGCATCCTATCAATGTCTCTCTGCAATCTTCGACAATCCTCTACACTATCTACAACACCACCAACCTTTGTGTCATCTACAAACTTGGCAACCCACCCTTCTACCCCCACATCCAGGTCGTTAATAAAAATCACAAAAAGTAGAGGTCCCAGAACAGATCCTTGTGGGACACCACTAGTCACAACCCTCCAATCTGAATGTATTCCCTCCACCACCACTCTCTGCCTTCTGCAGGCAAGCCAATTCTGAATCCACCTGGCCAAACTTCCCTGGATCCCTTGCCTTCTGACTTTCTGAATAAACCTACCGTATCATGTCTCATCCTCCTTCTCTCCAAAGAGTAAAGCCCTAGCTCCCTTAATCTCTGATGATAATCCATACTCTCTAAACCAGGCAGCATCCTGGTAAATCTCCTCTGTACCCTTTCCAATGCTTCCACATCCTTCCTATAGTGAGGTAACCAGAACTGGACACAGTACTCCAAGTGTGGCCTGACCAGAGTTTTATAGAGCTGCATCATTACCTCGCGACTCTTAAACTCTATCCCTCGACTTATGAAAGTTAACACCCCATAAGCTTTCTTAACTACCCTATCCACCTGTGAGGCAACTTTCAGGGATCTGTGGACAATATGGAGAGAGAGAGAGAGAGAGAGCTGGGAGGTGCGGGAGATCACAGTTGTGGAGAGAGAGCTGAAGGTGAGAGAGTGGGGACGGTGGGACAGGGGATGGACGGAGAGTGGGAGACCGAAAGAGCGAGACACGGCTGAGGGCGGGTAAGTGGGGAGGATGATGAGGAGCAGATGGGAGATGTACACGGAGAGATGAAGATGAGAGGGTGTGGAAGATTGGAGTACTGATGGGGGGGTGGGGAGAGTTGGAGAGAGAGTGTGATCGAAAGGGGAAGGGGTGCAGGGGAGGGATCAAGGCGAAAGGTCAGAAAGAGGGGAGCGAGGCAAGAGCAGGAGAAGAGAGATAGAGGGAGAGGGACGAAGAGGGGAGGAAGTAGAGGAGGAGAGTGGGAAGGGAGTAATTTGTAACCGAGTCATCCCACACTCCATCCCTGGGGTGTGGGGGGATGTGGGTGAGGTCTGTCTGTCTCTGCGGGTTGCCCAACCGGACCACCCCTCATCCCTCCGCCTCCCCTCCCCTCTCCACGTCCCCTCAGCTTATCGTCTCTGCCAGCTTTCCTTCCGCGCCTCGTTCACCTCTCCTTATGTTCCCCTCCCTCCCTCCCCTTCCCGTCCACCCCTCCCGTCCGCACCCCCCTCCCCAATTCCCCACCCAATTCCCGCCGCCAGCCCCTCCGGCTCCCCCTGGCGGCGAGACGGGGAACTCCCGTGGAAACTCCCGTTCGTCCCGATTCCGCCCTCCCGTGAACGGAACCCTCCCTCCTCTCTTCCCTAACTCCCCCCACACCCTCCGCTGATTTAAACCCCCCCCCTCCACTTTATCCGACAAGGAGACCCCTCCCTCGCGGGGTTCCCACCCTCTCTGGGGCAGTGAGCAACTGAGCGAGGCTGCTTTGAAGGGGTGAAGGGGAGATTCTGCAGATGCAGGGAAATCAGACGAACGCGCGCAGATTGCCGGAGGAAACTCGGCAGGACAGGCGGGACCCGTGGGAGCGGGATGAATAAACAGTCCCGGTTCAGACACTTTATCAGCTCTGCTTTATTTCTCGGTGAGTTTCCGGGAGGCCGGGCGGTCTTTCCGGGTCTGGCTGAGCGAGCAGGGCGCCGGGGACGCCTCCGGGGTCTAAACGCAGCAGTAGATACCGGGTCTGCTGCAGACGGCGGAGACTGCGGGCCCGGGGCAACTCGGAGCGCACGTTCCTCCTATCACCGAGCATGGCACGGTGCTGGCCGCTGCGGGAGACGGAGAGAATTAGTGAGTGGGACAGTGAGAGGGAGGGAGGTTGAGGGAGGAGGAGGAGGGAACGGGAGAGAGCGCGGGAGGGGTAGGGGGAGTCAAGGAAAGCGAGAGAGGGGGAGGAAGAATGAGGGAGCGGGCCAGTGTGCAGCGGAAGGGAGGAAGCCAGCGGCGGAGAGGGAGGGAGCAATAGGGAAATTGTGCCGGGAGGAGTGAGTGAGGGAGGGAGGGGGGGTGAGATTGGGAGGGGAAGGGAGGGAGCGAGAGAGTCAAAGAAAAGTAGAACACGACACCGGCCCTTCGGCCCACACGGTGCACGCCGAGCCATTTAACGCGCCCTGCTTCCCTCGATCTGCACCGGGACCGTCGCCCTCCATTCCCCTGCCAACCAAGAACCGACACAAATGTCCCCCCAACGTCCAAATCAGGCTGGCATGCAGTCCTGGCGCTAGCAAACTTTTCCTCAACCTGTCGCCCCTCTGAGTGAAGAATATTCCCCTCCCGCTCGCATTTACCCAGCCTATACTCGCATCATCTTGTGCCTCTCCATCAAATATCCTCTCGATCCTCTACCTTCCAAGGGATAAAGTCGAAATTTGTACAACCTTATCTGCTTTTCTGTTGCGGTTTTGTGTAACAATCCAGATTTCATCAGGGAGTTTAGTATATTTTCAGATTAGATTAGATTCACCTTTATTGTCATTGTGCCGAGTACAGATACAAAGCCAATGAAATGCAGTTAGCGTCTGACCAGAAATGCAAAGATCAGTGTTATTTCAAGGACACGACCCCACCCAGCCAACACACTCTTCCTCCCCCTTCCCCCCGTGAGAAGGCTCAGGAGCTTGAAGACTCGTACGGCCAGATTCGGGAACAGCTTCTCTCCGACTGTGATTAGACTGCTGAGCGGATCCCGACCCGGATCTGGATCCAAATATCCGGACCTGTCTCTCGGTTTTTTTGCACTAATTTACTTCCCATTTTCTATTAACGATTTATAATTTAAATTTTTAATATTTACTATCGATCTGTACTCCAGGGAGCCGGAAGCACAGAATCAAATATCGCTCTGATGATTGTACGCTCTAGTATCAATTGTTTGGCGACAATGAAGTGTAAAGTATTTGGAAAATAATGGCGAATAAAAAGTAAATGTTACAGTACACAAATACAAAAGTACTGAGACAGTACAATATGGGTGCAATACTGCTTAGCGCTGTGATGTGAGGTTCAGCATAAAAGAAACTCTTCCTGTGCCTGCTGGTGCGGGAGCGGAGGCTCCTGTAGCGCCTACCGGATGGGAGGAGAGTAAAAAGTCCATGGTTAGGGTGAGATGCATCCTTGATGATGCTATTCGCCCTGCCCGGGCAGCGTTTATGGTAGATGTTCTCAATGGTGGGCAGTTGGGTGCCGATAATCCGCTGGGCAGTTTTCACCACACGCTGGTTTGCTGTGCGGTCCGATCCGGGACAATGGCCAAACCACACTGAGATGCAGTTGGTGAGTGTGCTCTCAATGGTACAGCGGTACCACTGGTAAAGGAACCCTTAGGAGGCAGTGATCATAATACGATTGAATTCATACGCAATTTGAGAGGGAGAAGATGGGGGCGAGACACAACTCACAGCGGCCACTCCAGTGGTGAATATCTGTTATTTGTCAAGTAGGGATTGTCGTGCACAATCCTGATTTGATGGAGATGGACGTGAGAGCACGGAGGAACATCTGGTGAAACTTCTGAAATGCCTGTTTCGCTGCCGCTGCTGCTGTGTGGTCTGGAATCTCCGGAGGGGAAGGCCCCGAGTCCTCGGCTTTGACTGTTGTTGGGCGGCCGGGGCCGGGGTCAAAGCACTTGGCAGAGATGGTGCTCGGTGCTCGGTGTCGGAGGGGCTGGTCGGAGGCTCGAAGTTTTCAGACAGACTCAGAGTCCGCTGCGGTCGGGAGCTTCCAACGCATCGGCAAGTTTGCAGCACCTGGAGGTTTATGGCAGGGTGAGTTTCTCCCTTCTACCGTCTGCATCAGATGATGGGGCTATCGGGACTTTGAGACTTTTTTATTACCGTGCCAATGGTCTGCTCTTTATCAAATTACAGTATTGTTTTGCATTGTTGTAACTATATGTTATAATTATGTGTTTTTTGTCAGTTTTTCAGTCTTGGTCTGTCCTGTGTTTCTGTGATATCATTCTGGAGGGACATTGTATCATTTCTTAATGCATGCATTACTAAATGACAATAGACGAGGACTGATTGTCCTCTTAATCTAATCTAAAGTCCGATGTATTTGTATCGCAGTGGAATAAAGGCATGAGAATGTGTTGCCATTGGAGGGAGTGCAGGGCGGGTTCGCGAGGAAGATTCAGGGAATGAACGGGTTAACGTATGAGGAGCGTTTGGCAGCGTTGAACCGAGAAGAATATGGGAGGCGGGTTGTGCGTGGTTCTCATTGACCCCTACAGTTGAGTGTTGAAAAGGACGAGACAACGCATCGGCAAGTTGTCGGCGCTTGGAGGTTCATGGCGGGGAGAGTTTCTTCCTTCTGCTGTCTGCTACCGGGGACTATCAGGAGCCGATCAGAACTGTGAGACTTTTTTTTTACTGTGCCCATGGTCTGCTCTTTATCAAATTACGGTATTGCTTTGCAGTGCTGTAACTATATGTTATAATTATGTGGTCTTGTCAGTGTTTAGTCTTTAGTCTGTCCTGTTTTTTTTTTCGATATCATTCCGGAGGAACATTGTATCATTTCTTAATGCATGCATGACAATAAACGAGGACTGAGTGTCCTCATAACCTAATCTAACGGTCGTTCATTCTTTGGGGCACTCCTCTGTTGTCGCGGATGTTTGTGAAGAAAAAGCATTTCACGATGTATATTGTATACGTTTCTCTGACATTAAATTGTCCCTGTGAACTTTTGAGTGCTGTTGCTGTTACCAAGGAGAACATGTTACATAGAAAATCTACAGCACATTACAGGCCATTCGGCCCACAATATTGTGCCGCCCATGTAACCTATTCTAGAAACTACCTGGAATTGCCCTAGTGCAGAGCCCTCTATTTTTCCATGTACCTATTTAAGAGTCTGTTAAAAGGTCCTATTGTATAGGCTTCCACCACCGTCGCCGACAGCCCATTCCACACACTCACCACTCTCTGCGTTAAAAACTTACCCCTGACATCTCCTCTGTACCTTCTCCCAAGCACCTTAAAACTACACCCTCTCGTGTCAGCCATTTGAGACCTGGGGAAGAAGCCACTGACTATCCACACGATCAATGCCTCTCATCATCTTATACACCTCTATCAGGTCACCTCTCATCCTCCGTCGCTCCGAGGAGAAAAGGCCGAGTTCACACAACCGATTCTCATAAGACATGCTCCCCAATTGACCCCTCCTGTTGAGTGTTGAAAAGGACGAGACAGGGTGGATGTACAAGACTAGATGGCAGAGTCTCACAGCTCAGAGGGGAGCCTTTCGGGGAAAAAAGCACGCAGGGATTTCTTTGAGGGAGAGCGGAGTGAATCCGACGGACCCTGTGCCGCACAGTGTTGTGGGGGCCAATACCGTGCGTGAACTCAAAGCAGAAACTGGCGGGTTCCTGATCCGTCAGGGCGTCGAAGGACGCGGCGACAAGGCTGGTGTGCGCGGCTGAGCGGAACCCGGGGTCGGCCGCGACGGAGAGGCGGCACGGGCGCGATGGGCTGAACGGCCTAACTCCGCTCGTACGTCTCATGGTCCTATAGTCTCCACCTGCCTTCATATGTCTTCAAACGTTGCCACAAAGCCATCCAGATCACTGACACGCCAGGGGTGCTTGATAGGTTCGTGGCCTCGGGTGGAAGGAGTCAGTTTTGGACAACCTGGCGCATTTATTTTTCTTTTCCTGCATTTACACACTCCGTCCAGCGGCCGCGGAGCAAACGGGTCCCTCCTTCGTAGAAGCCGGCGTCTTGGGCCTCCAGAAAGCCGTCCACAGCAGGGGCTGATTGATAGGTTCGAGGCCTGGGGTAGAAGGAGATGAGTTTTACAGCTCCCGTGAAGTGCACCTGCAGTTCAACTCTTCTGAGTGACCGTGCGGGAAGTTCGCGGTGATCGCCCTCCGCCTTCGGCCACGAACTTGTCCATCGCCCCTGGCTGTGGACCGCTTTCCGGAGGTCCGAGCCGCCGACTTCTGCCAAGAAGGGGTCCGTGTGCTCCCCGGCCGCTGGGCGAAGTGTGCCCCAATGTAGGAGGGGACCCTGCTGAAAGATAAATGCGCGGTGGGTTTTCTACAATTGACTCCTTCTACCTTTGGCCGCGAACCTTATCAACCACCCCTCGTATAACGTAAACATAATCGGTCCCGGCACAGACCCCCCCCCCCACCCCCGTCACCCCACGGGGTACACCACGACTCACCGGCAGCCCGACAGAGAGGGCTCCTTTGATTCCCACTCTTTCCCTCCTGCAAACCAGCCACTGTCTCGTCTATGCGAGAGTATGTCCTTTAATACGAGGAAACGGGGGGGCGGGGTCAGTGTGGACATGGTGGAGGATTACAACTACCTGGGGATACGAATTGACAATAACGAATTGACCGGTCAAAGAACACTGAGGCTGTCTACAAGAAGGGTCAGAGCCGTCTCTATTTCCTGAGGAGACTGAGGTCCTTTAACATCTGCCGGACGATGCTGGGGATGTTCTACGAGTCTGTGGTGGCCAGTGCGATCATGTTTGCTGTTGTGTGCTGGGGCAGCAGGCTGAGGGTAGCAGACACCAACAGAATCAACAAACTCATTCGTAAGGCCAGTGATGTTGTGGGGATGGAACTGGACTCTCTGACGGTGGTGTCTGAAAAGAGGATGCTGTCTAAGTTGCATGCCATCTTGGACAATGTCTCCCATCCACTACATAATGTACTGGGTGGGCACAGGAGTACATTCAGCCAGAGACTCATTCCACCGAGATGCAACACAGAGCGTCATAGGAAGTCATTCCTGCCTGTGGCCATCAAACTTTACAACTCCTCCCCTGGAGGGTCAGACACCCCGAGCCAATAGGCTGGTCCTGGACTTATTTCCATCTGGCATAATTTACATATTATTATTTAATTATTTATGGTTTTATATTGCTATATTTATACTCTGTTCTTGGTTGGTGCAACTGTAACGAAACCCAATTTCCCTCGGGATTATTAAAGTATGTCTTGTCTGTCTACCTCTCTATCAATCTGTCTAAACCATGCTGACTACGGACAGTTTCATCAGGGGCTTCCAAGACCCCAGAGACCTCAGCCTTAATAATAATCGGCTCCAACACCTTCCCAGCCACTGAGAGACTGACTTACCTAGCTTCTGTCTCTCTCTAGGAGCGGGGTGATATTTACAACCTACCAGTCTTCCGGAACCACTCCACAATCCAGTGATTCTTGAAAGATTATTACTAATGCCCCCCCCCCTCCACCCCCGGCGATCTCTTCAGCATCCTCTTTCAGAGGGGGGCTACTGGGGTGCACTCTTTAAGTCCTATTCTCCCGTTCTCTTTCAGCTCCCGGGCCCCCCGAGTCCCACTCCACCACCCCCATTCCCTCGCTGCCCAGGACAAGGGTCCCAACACGCGAGAAGCAAAAAAAAAAAACACACACTTACTCCCGAGAGCCGCGCAGCAAACGAGCACCAGCAAGATGGAGAGAAAGGCGAAGGTTTTCGCGGAAGGAGTCATGGTGGAAATTGCCCGAGGTCGGAGATCGCTCAGGGACGCCTGATCACGCAGGAGTGACTGTAAAAGCTCTCCTGAGACGGCCGGCGTATTTATGTGGGGAGATTACACTGGACACGTCATCAAAGACACGGTCGGAGACTCCGGGTGCTGGGGCAGAGGTGCTGCGGAGGACCGTGTGCGTCCTTGTTCACTCCGCGAGTCGGAGACGGAAGGGCACGTTATGTTCCTGCAGTACAGACATTCAGGAGACAGGTAGACAACGCACGGCTGGTGACCAAGCCGGGAACTTGATGATGGTGAGGAAAATATGAGTGAGGTTGACGTTCTGGAGCATGCTGATATTAAGGGAGAGGAGGTGTTGGAGGTATTAAAATACATTAGGACAGATAAGTCCCCAGGACCTGATGGAATATTCCCCAGGCTGCTCCACGAGTCGAGGGGAAGAGATTGCTGAGCCTCTGGCTTGGATCTTTATGTCCTCGTTGTCCACGGGAATGGTACCAGAGGATTGGAGGGAGGTGAATGTTGTCCCCTTGTTCAAAAAAAGTAGTCGGGATAGTCCGGGTACTTATAGACCAGTGAGCCTTACGTCTGTGGTGGGAAAGCTGTTGGAAAAGATTCTTAGAGATAGGATCTCTGGGCATTTAGAGAATCATGGTCTGATCAGGGACAGTCAGCATGGCTTTGTGAAGGGCAGATCGTGTCTAACAAGCCTGATAGAGTTCTTTGAGGAGGTGACCAGGCATATAGATGAGAGTTGTACCGTGGATGTGATCTATATGGATTTTAGTAAGGCATTTGACAAGGTTCCACACGGTAGGCTTATTCAGAAAGTTAGAAGGCATGGGATCCAGGGAAGTTTGGCCAGGTGGATTCAGAATTGGCTTCCCTGCAGAAGGCAGAGGGTGGGGGTGGAGGGAGTACATTCAGATTGGAGGATTGTGACTAGTGGTGTCCCACAAGGATCTGTTCTGGGACCTCTACTTATCGTGATTTTTATTAACGATCTGGATGTGGGGGTAGAAGGGTGGGTTGGCAAGTTTGCAGATGACACAAGGGTTGGTGGTGTTGTAGATAGTGTAAGGGATTGTCAAAGATTGCAGAGAGACATTGATAGGATGCAGAAGTGGGCGGAGACGTGGCAGATGGAGTTCAACCCGGAGAAGTGTGAGGTGGTACACTTTGGAAGGACAAACTCCAAGACAGAGTACAAAGTAAATGGCAAGATACTTGGTAGTGTGGAGGAGCAGAGGGATCTCGGGGTACGTGTCCACAGATCCCTGAAAGTTGCCTCACAGGTGGATAGGGTAGTTAAGAAAGCTTATGGGGTGTTAGCTTTCATAAGTTGAGGGATAGAGTTTAAGAGTCGCGATGTAATGATGCAGCTCTATAAAACTCTGGTTAGGCCACACTTGGAGTACTGTGTCCAGTTCTGGTCGCCTCACTATAGGAAGGATGTGGAAGCATTGGAAAGGGGTACAGAGGAGATTTACCAGGATGCTGCCTGGTTTAGAGAGTATGCATTATGATCAGAGATTAAGGGAGCTAGAGCTTTACTCTTTGGAGAGAAGGAGGATGAGAGGAGACATGATAGAGGTGTACAAGATAATAAGAGGAATAGATAGAGTGGATAGCCAGTGCCTCTTCCCCAGGGCACCACTGCTCAATACAAGAGGACATGGCTTTAAGGTAAGGGGTGGGAAGTTGAAGGGGGATATTAGAGGAAGGTTTTTTACTCAGAGAGTGGTTGGTGCGTGGAATGCACTGCCTGAGTCAGTGGTGGAGGCAGATACACTAGTGAAGTTTAAGAGACTACTAGACAGGTATATGGAGGAATTTAAGGTGGGGAGTTATATGGGAGGCAGGGTTTGAGGGTCGGCACATCATTGTGGACCGAAGGGCCTGTACTGTGCTGTACTGTGCTCTGTTCTATGTCTGTGCGTGAGCGGACAGAGCACGGGGGCTTTGAGAGTTCAATGCGGCTCTCACACAGAGCGGACGAGACGCTCCAGGACGTTGCCCAGGGTGCCGCCTGACTGACCCGGGTTGGTGCGCGTCTGTGCTCTCCCTACCCTTGGGCACTGGAAGTCTCCCCGTCCCCCGACGCGACCCACCGTTCACGACGTTTGTCCGACATTGTCCTGTCTTCAAACAGTTTGAACGGGGCACGTCGAACGTTTTGAAAACGACCTGGGTAGGAAAAGGGAGGAGGTCCTGAAAACAGACCGCAAGGGAGTTGGGAAGGAAGTTGAGATGCAGGACCTCAAGGGTAGGAATTACAGTCATAGTCAGAGTCATACTTTATTGATCCTGGGGGAAATTGGTTTTCGTTACAATTGCACCATAAATGATAAATAGTAATAAAACCATAAATAATTAAATAGTAATATGCAAATTATGCCAGGGAATAAGTCCAAGACCAGCCTATTGGCTCAGGGTGTCTGACCCTCCAAGGGAGGAGTTGTAAAGTTTGATGGCCACAGGCAGGAATGACTTCCTATGACGCTCTGTGTTGCATCTCAGTGGAATGAGTCTCTGGCTGAATGTACTCCTGTGCCCACCCAGTACATTATGTAGTGGACGGGAGACATTGTCCAAGATGGCATGCAACTTGGACAGCATCCTCTTTTCAGACACCACCGTCAGAGAGTCCAGTTCCATCCCCACAACATCACTGGCCTTACGAATGAGTTTGTTGATTCTGTTGGTGTCTGCTACCCTCAGCCTGCTGCCCCAGCACACAACAGCAAACATGATCGCACTGGTCACCACAGACTCGTAGAACATCCTCAGCATCGTCCGGCAGATGTTAAAGGACCTCAGTCTCCTCAGGAAATAGAGACGGATCTGACCCTTCATGTAGACAGCCTCAGTGTTCTTTGACCAGTCCAGTTTATTATCAATTCGTATCCCCAGGTATTTGTAATCCTCCACCATGTCCACACTGACCCCCTGGATGGAAACAGGGGTCACCGGTACCTTAACCCTCCTCAGGTCTACCACCAGCTCCTTAGTCTTTTTCACATTAAGCTGCAGATAATTCTGCTCACACCATGTGACAAAGTTTCCTACCGTAGCCCTGTACTCAGCCTCATCTCCCTTGCTGATGCATCTAACTCTGGCAGAGTCATCAGAAAACTTCTGAAGATGACAAGACTCTGTGCAGTAGTTGAAGTCCGAGGTGTAAATGGTGAAGAGAAAGGGAGACAAGACAGTCCCCTGTGGAGCCCCAGTGCTGCTGATCACTCTGTCGGACACACAGTGTTGCAAGCACACGTACTGTGGTCTGCCAGTCAGGTAATCAAGAATCCATGATACCAGGAAAGCATCCACCTGCATCGCTGTCAGCCTCTCCCCCAGCAGAGCAGGGCGGATGGTGTTGAACGCACTGGAGAAGTCAAAAAACATGACCCTCAGTGCTCGCTGGCTTGTCCAGGTGGGCGTAGACACAGTTCAGCAGGTAGACGATGGCATCCTCAACTCCTAGTCTGGGCTGGTAGGCGAACTGGAGGGGATCTAAGTGTGGCCTGACCATAGGCCGGAGCAGCTCCAGAACAAGTCTCTCCAGGGTCTTCATGATGTGGGAGGTCAATGCCACCGGTCTGTAGTCACTGAGGCCGCTGGGGCGTCTTCGGCACAGGGACGAGGCAGGACATCTTCCACAGTACAGGAACCCTCCGGAGCCTCAGGCTCAGGTTGAAGACATGGTGAAGTACTCCACATAGCTGAGGGGCACAGGTTTTGAGCACCCTGGTACTGACACCATCCGGTCCGGCAGCCTTGCTTGGGTTGAGACATTTCAGCTGTCTTCTCACCTGTTCAGCTGTGAAGCCCACCGTGGTGGTTTCGTGTGGGGGAGGGGTATCGTCATGAGAGCAGGGTGGGGGACTGTGAGGAGGGGTAGGAGGGGAGAGTGGAATATGTGTTGGTTGGGAGCCGACACCAGATGGCTCATGTGGGGTTTGGGCAGGGGCCACAATGTTAAATCTGTTAAAGGTCAGGTTAAATTCGTTGGCCCTGTCCAAACTGCCTTGTCTCAGCTCCTCTGTTGCTAGTTTGCCGGAACCCAGTGATGGTCCTCATCCCCTTCCAGACCTCTCTCATGTTGTTCTGCTGGAGTTTCCACTCAAGCTTCCTCCCGTACCTGTCTTTAGCCTCCCTGATCCTGGCTTTCAGGTCCCTCTGTATTGCCCTCAGCTCCTCCATATATCCATCTCTAAACGCCCTCTTTTTAGCGTTCAGGATGTCCTTAATGTCCTTTGTCACCCATGGTTTGTTATTTGAATAACAAAGGACAGTTCTTGTCGGAACATTGCAGTCCACACAGAAGTTGATGTGATCCGTGATGCTTTCTGTGAGCTCATCAATATCCTCTCCATATGGCTCACAGAGTGTCTGCCAGTCTGTCACCTCAAAACAACCCTGAAGCGCCTCATAAGCCTCCTCCCACCATTTTCTCACTGTCGTCGGGGTTGTAGGTTTAATCCAGAGGCACGTAGCAGGGTTTTAGATGCATCAGATTGCTACTCCCTCGCATTCTTCACTTCGCGGTCATTCCCTTGATCTTCTTCCCGACTTCCAGCTTCATCTGCCTCTCCCGCACTATCTCAGCCCTCCCTTCCTCTCCGCCCTCTCCCCTCATCTCTCTCCGTTGATTCAATCAGCATCTCTTCCCCGTCCTTTCTCCCATCCTCCCCGCTTTTTCACCCTCATCAAACTCTATCTCTCTCCATCTCTTCCTTCTATGCATTCTTCACTCATCCTCACTTGCTTTCCATTGTCGCTCTCTCTCTCTCTACATGTCCCCCTCCGTCCCATTCCCCTGCCTTTCTACAATCTCCCTTTGAACGCCTAGTCTCCATGCCTCCTCTCCATCGTCTCTCCTCCCTACTCCAGTCTCTAGCATTGACTCCTTTGCAATCTCCCATCTCTCCCAATCATCTTCTTCATTCTTCCCCACACAACACCTTCTCCAAAGCTCTCTCTTTCTCTCTCTTCCACCATCTCAGCACTCGTCCCTTCTTCTGAAATTCCTGCCAGACCTCCCAGCCTCTCCAGTTCTCCCCTTCATCCCCTCCCTCTTCTTCCACTCCCTCGCCTTCACGCACCTCTCTCGATCTCGGTCTGTCCTCGCCCGCATCTCTCACCCCATTCCCACTCCCACATTCATCACTCACTCTCTCTCTGCACCTCTCCACTGCATCCTCTCTTCCCCTTTCCCCATCACTCCCTCTCTCTCTGCATCTCTCCCCGACATCCCCTTTTCCCACAATTCCACTCTTTAACCTTCAACACTCCCTCTCTCTGTATCTCTGCCCTACATCACCTCTTCTTTTCTCCCACACTCTCACCTTCATCACCCTCTCTCTGTATCTCTCCCCTACATCACCAATTCCTTTTCCCCTCTCTGTATCTCTCCCCGACATCATCAATTCCTTTCCCCCTCTCTGTATCTCTCCCCTACATCACCAATTCCTTTCCTCCTCTCTGTATCTCTCCCATACATTACCAATTCCTTTCCCTCTCTCTGTATCTCTCCCCTACATCACCAATTCCTTTCCCCCGCTCTGTATCTCTCCCCTACATCACCAATTCCTTTCCTCCTCTCTGTATCTCTCCCCTACATCACCAATTCCTTTCCCCTCTCTGTATCTCTCCCCTAGATCACCAATTCCTTTCCCCCTCTCTGTATCTCTCCCCGAGATCACCAATTCCTTTCCCCTCTCTGTATCTCTCCCCGACATCACCAATTCCTTTTCCTCTCTCTGTATCTCTCCCCTACATCACCAATTCCTTTCACCCTCTCTGTATCTCTCCCCTAGATCACCAATTCCTTTCCCCTCTCTGTATCTCTCTCCGACATCACCAATTCCTTTCCCCCTCTCTGTATCTCTCCCCTAGATCACCAATTCCTTTCCCCTCTCTGTATCTCTCCCCGACACCACCAATTCCTTGTCCTCTCTCTGTATCTCTCCCCTACATCACCAATTCCTTTCCCCTCTCTGTATCTCTGCCCTGCATCACCAATTCCTTTTCCCCTCTCTGTATCTCTCCCCGACATCACCAATTCCTTTCCCCTCTCAGTATCTCTCCCCTAGATCACCAATTCCTTTCCCCTCTCTGTATCTCTCCCCGACATCACCAATTCCTTTTCCTCTCTCTGTATCTCTCCCCGACATCACCAATTCCTTTCCCCCTCTCTGTATCTCTGCCCTACATCACCAATTCCTTTTCCTCTCTCTGTATCTCTCCCCAAAATCACCAATTCCTTTCCCCTCTCTGTATCTCTCCCCGACACCACCAATTCCTTGTCCTCTCTCTGTATCTCTCCCCTACATCACCAATTCCTTTCCCCTCTCTGTATCTCTGCCCTGCATCACCAATTCCTTTTCCCCTCTCTGTATCTCTCCCCTACATCACCAATTCCTTTCCCCTCTCTGTATCTCTGCCCTGCATCACCAATTCCTTTTCCCCTCTCTGTATCTCTCCCCGACATCACCAATTCCTTTCCCCTCTCTGTATCTCTCCCCTAGATCACCAATTCCTTTCCCCTCTCTGTATCTCTCCCCGACATCACCAATTCCTTTTCCTCTCTCTGTATCTCTCCCCGACATCACCAATTCCTTTCCCCCTCTCTGTATCTCTGCCCTACATCACCAATTCCTTTTCCTCTCTCTGTATCTCTCCCCAAAATCACCAATTCCTTTCCCCTCTCTGTATCTCTCCCCGACACCACCAATTCCTTGTCCTCTCTCTGTATCTCTCCCCTACATCACCAATTCCTTCCCCCCTCTCTGTATCTCTCCCCTGGATCACCAATTCCTTTCCCCTCTCTGTATCTCTCCCCGACACCACCAATTCCTTGTCCTCTCTCTGTATCTCTCCCCTATATCACCAATTCCTTTCCCCCTCTCTGTATCTCTCCCCTAGATCACCAATTCCTTTCCCCTCTCTGTAACTCTCCCCGACATCACCAATTCCTTTTCCTCTCTCTGTATCTCTCCCTAAAATCATCAATTCCTTTCCCCTCTCTGTATCTCTGCCCTGCATCACCAATTCCTTTTCCCCTCTCTGTATCTCTCCCCGACATCACCAATTCCTTTCCCCCTCTCTGTATCTCTGCCCTACATCACCAATTCCTTTTCCCCTCTCTGTATCTCTCCCCGACATCACCAATTCCTTTCCCCTCTCTGTTCCATCCCCTACATCACCAATTCCTTTCCCCCCCCTCTGTATCTCTCCCCGACATCACCAATTCCTTTCCCCCCTCTCTGTATCTCTCCCCTAGATCACCAATTCCTTTCCCCCTCTCTGTATCTCTACCCTACATCACCAATTCCTTTCCCCCTCTCTGTATCTCTCCCCTAGATCACCAATTCCTTTCCCCTCTCTGTATCTCTCCCCTACATCACCAATTCCTTCCCCCCTCTCTGTATCTCTCCCCAAAATCACCAATTCTTTTCCCCTCTCTGTATCTCTCCCCTACATCACCAATTCCTTTCCCCTCTCTGTATCTCTCCCCTACATCACCAATTCCTTTCCCCTCTCTGTATCTCTCCCCGACATCACCAATTCCTTTCCCCCTCTCTGTATCTCTCCCCGACACCACCAATTCCTTGTCCTCTCTCTGTATCTCTCCCCTACATCACCAATTCCTTTCCCCCTCTCTGTATCTCTCCCCTAGATCACCAATTCCTTTCCCCTCTCTGTATCTCTCCCCGACATCACCAATTCCTTTTCCTCTCTCTGTATCTCTCCCTAAAATCACCAATTCCTTTTCCCCTCTCTGTATCTCTCCCCGACATCACCAATTCCTTTCCCCTCTCTGTATCTCTCCCCGACATCACCAGTTCCTTTCCCCTCTCTGTACCATCCCCTACATCACCAATTCCTTTCCCCCCCTCTGTATCTCTCCCCGACATCACCAATTCCTTTCCCCTCTCTGTATCTCTGCCCTGCATCACCAATTCCTTTTCCCCTCTCTGTATCTCTCCCCGACATCACCAATTCCTTTCCCCTCTCTGTATCTCTCCCCTAGATCACCAATTCCTTTCCCCTCTCTGTATCTCTCCCCGACATCACCAATTCCTTTTCCTCTCTCTGTATCTCTCCCCGACATCACCAATTCCTTTCCCCCTCTCTGTATCTCTGCCCTACATCACCAATTCCTTTCCCCTCTCTGTATCTCTCCCCGACACCACCAATTCCTTGTCCTCTCTCTGTATCTCTCCCCTACATCACCAATTCCTTTCCCCCTCTCTGTATCTCTCCCCTAGATCACCAATTCCTTTCCCCTCTCTGTATCTCTCCCCTACATCACCAATTCCTTCCCCCCTCTCTGTATCTCTCCCCTAGATCACCAATTCCTTTCCCCTCTCTGTATCTCTCCCCGACACCACCAATTCCTTGTCCTCTCTCTGTATCTCTCCCCTATATCACCAATTCCTTTCCCCCTCTCTGTATCTCTCCCCTAGATCACCAATTCCTTTCCCCTCTCTGTATCTCTCCCCGACATCACCAATTCCTTTTCCTCTCTCTGTATCTCTCCCTAAAATCATCAATTCCTTTCCCCTCTCTGTATCTCTGCCCTGCATCACCAATTCCTTTTCCCCTCTCTGTATCTCTCCCCGACATCACCAATTCCTTTCCCCCTCTCTGTATCTCTGCCCTACATCACCAATTCCTTTTCCCCTCTCTGTATCTCTCCCCGACATCACCAATTCCTTTCCCCTCTCTGTACCATCCCCTACATCACCAATTCCTTCCCCCCCCTGTATCTCTCCCCGACATCACCAATTCCTTTCCCCCCTCTCTGTATCTCTCCCCTAGATCACCAATTCCTTTCCCCCTCTCTGTATCTCTCCCCTACATCACCAATTCCTTTCCCCCTCTCTGTATCTCTCCCCTAGATCACCAATTCCTTGTCCTCTCTCTGTATCTCTCCCCTACATCACCAATTCCTTCCCCCCTCTATGTATCTCTCCCCAAAATCACCAATTCTTTTCCCCTCTCTGTATCTCTCCCCTACATCACCAATTCCTTTCCCCTCTCTGTATCTCTCCCCTACATCACCAATTCCTTTCCCCTCTCTGTATCTCTCCCCAACATCACCAATTCCTTTCCCCCTCTCTGTATCTCTCCCCGACACCACCAATTCCTTGTCCTCTCTCTGTATCTCTCCCCTACATCACCAATTCCTTTCCCCCTCTCTGTATCTCTCCCCTAGATCACCAATTCCTTTCCCCTCTCTGTATCTCTCCCCGACATCACCAATTCCTTTTCCTCTCTCTGTATCTCTCCCTAAAATCATCAATTCCTTTCCCCTCTCTGTATCTCTGCCCTGCATCACCAATTCCTTTTCCCCTCTCTGTATCTCTCCCCGACATCACCAATTCCTTTCCCCTCTCTGTACCATCCCCTACATCACCAATTCCTTTCCCCCCCTCTGTATCTCTCCCCGACATCACCAATTCCTTTCCCCCCTCTCTGTATCTCTCCCCTAGATCACCAATTCCTTTCCCCCTCTCTGTATCTCTCCCCTACATCACCAATTCCTTTCCCCCTCTCTGTATCTCTCCCCGAGATCACCAATTCCTTTCCCCTCTCTGTATCTCTCCCCTACATCACCAATTCCTTCCCCCCTCTCTGTATCTCTCCCCAAAATCACCAATTCTTTTCCCCTCTCTGTATCTCTCCCCTACATCACCAATTCCTTTCCCCCTCTCTGTATCTCTCCCCGACATCACCAATTCCTTTCCCCCTCTCTGTATCTCTCCCCTAGATCACCAATTCCTTTCCCCTCTCTGTATCTCTCCCCGACACCACCAATTCCTTGTTCTCTCTCTGTATCTCTCCCCTACATCACCAATTCCTTTCCCCCTCTCTGTATCTCTCCCCTAGATCACCAATTCCTTTCCCCTCTCTGTATCTCTCCCCGACATCACCAATTCCTTTTCCTCTCTCTGTATCTCTCCCTAAAATCATCAATTCCTTTCCCCTCTCTATCTCTGCCCTGCATCACCAATTCCTTTTCCCCTCTCTGTATCTCTCCCCGACATCACCAATTCCTTTCCCCCTCTCTGTATCTCTGCCCTACATCACCAATTCCTTTTCCCCTCTCTGTATCTCTCCCCGACATCACCAATTCCTTTCCCCTCTCTGTACCATCCCCTACATCACCAATTCCTTTCCCCCCTCTGTATCTCTCCCCGACATCACCAATTCCTTTCCCCCCTCTCTGTATCTCTCCCCTAGATCACCAATTCCTTTCCCCCTCTCTGTATCTCTCCCCTACATCACCAATTCCTTTCCCTTCTCTGTATCTCTCCCCTACATCACCAATTCCTTCCCCCCTCTCTGTATCTCTCCCCAAAATCACCAATTCTTTTCCCCTCTCTGTATCTCTCCCCTACATCACCAATTCCTTTCCCCTCTCTGTATCTCTCCCCTACATCACCAATTCCTTTCCCCTCTCTGTATCTCTCCCCTACATCACCAATTCCTTTCCCCCTCTCTGTATCTCTCCCCAACATCACCAATTCCTTTCCCCCTCTCTGTATCTCTCCCCTAGATCACCAATTCCTTTCCCCTCTCTGTATCTCTCCCCGACACCACCAATTCCTTGTCCTCTCTCTGTATCTCTCCCCTACATCACCAATTCCTTTCCCCCTCTCTGTATCTCTCCCCTAGATCACCAATTCCTTTCCCCTCTCTGTATCTCTCCCCGACATCACCAATTCCTTTTCCTCTCTCTGTATCTCTCCCTAAAATCATCAATTCCTTTCCCCTCTCTGTATCTCTGCCCTGCATCACCAATTCCTTTTCCCCTCTCTGTATCTCTCCCCGACATCACCAATTCCTTTCCCCCTCTCTGTATCTCTGCCCTACATCACCAATTCCTTTTCCCCTCTCTGTATCTCTCCCCGACATCACCAATTCCTTTCCCCTCTCTGTACCATCCCCTACATCACCAATTCCTTTCCCCCCCTCTGTATCTCTCCCCGACATCACCAATTCCTTTCCCCCCTCTCTGTATCTCTCCCCTAGATCACCAATTCCTTTCCCCCCTCTGTATCTCTCCCCTACATCACCAATTCCTTTCCCCCTCTCTGTATCTCTCCCCTAGATCACCAATTCCTTTCCCCTCTCTGTATCTCTCCCCTACATCACCAAATCCTTTCCCCCTCTCTGTATCTCTCCCCTAGATCACCAATTCCTTTCCCCTCTCTGTATCTCTCCCCTACATCACCAATTCCTTTCCCCTCTCTGTATCTCTCCCCGACATCACCAATTCCTTTTCCCCCACTGTCTAACCTTCATCACTCTTTCCCTCTCTGTATATCTCCACTACAGCATCTCTTCCTTTCTCTCCACTCTCTGACCTTCATCTCTCTCTCTGCATCTCTCCCCGACATCCGCTCCTCCTCCTCCCCACTCACCAACCTTCATCTCTCTCAATTTCTCTGCATACCCGCTTCCTTTCTCCGCACTCTCTCACCTTCATCACTCTGCCTCTTTGCATGTCTCTCCTACATCCTCTCCTGCTTCCTACCCACTATCACCCTCATCTCTCTCTCTGCATCTCTCTCCCCTACATCCCCTATTCATGTCTTCCCGCTCAGTCACCCTCATCTCCCTCTTTCTGCATCTCTCCACTACATTGCCTCTTCCTTCCTCCCCACTCTCCCTCTCTGCATCTCTCTTCCTCATCTCCTCCTCCGTTCTACCCACTATCACCATCATCCCTCTCTCTCTACATCCCCTCTTCCTTTTCCCCCACTCTCTCAGCTTCATCTCTCTCGCTACATACCCTGCATTTCTCCGCTACATCCTCCATTCCCTTCTTTCCACTCTCACCTCATCTCATTCTCTCTGCAGTTCCCCCTACATTCCCTCTTTCTTTCTCCCACTCTCTTCATCATGCTCTCTTCCTCTGCATCTCTCCCCTACATTGTCTCTCCCTTCCTCCCCACCCTCTCACCTTCATCTCTCTCTCTGCACCGCTCTCTACATACCCTCTTCGGTCACACCCGCTCTTTCACCATCACTCTTTCTCTAAGTATGTCTCCCCTATAACCCCTCTTCCGTCCTTCCCACTCTTCTGTCTTCATCTCTCACAATCTCCATGCATCGCTCCCCTATGTCTCCTCTTCCCTTCTCCCTAATCTCTCACCTTCATCACCCCCCTCTGTCTCTGAATCTCTCCCCAACATCCCTTCTTCCCTTCTCCCCAATCTCTCACCTTCATCACCCCCCTCTGTCTCTCAATCTCTCCCCAACATCCCTTCTTCCCTTCTCCACAATTTCTCACCTTCATCACTCCCCTCTGTCTCTGAATCTCTCCCCAACATCCCTTCTTCCCTTCTCCCCAATCTCTCACCTTCATCACTCCCCTCTGTCTCTGAATCTCTCCCCAACATCCCTTCTTCCCTTCTCCACAATCTCTCACCTTCATCACCCCCTCTGTCTCTGAATCTCTCCCCAACATCCCTTCTTCCCTTCTCCACAATCTCTCACCTTCATCACTCCCCTCTGTCTCTGAATCTCTCCCCAACATCCCTTCTTCCCTTCTCCACAATCTCTCACCTTCATCACCCCCTCTGTCTCTGAATCTCTCCCCAACATCCCTTCTTCCCTTCTCCACAATCTCTCACCTTCATCACTCCCCTCTGTCTCTGAATCTCTCCCCAACATCCCTTCTTCCCTTCTCCCCAATCTCTCACCTTCATCACTCCCCTCTGTCTCTGAATCTCTCCCCAACATCCCTTCTTCCCTTCTCCACAATCTCTCGCCTTCATCACCCCCTCTGTCTCTGAATCTCTCCCCAACATCCCTTCTTCCCTTCTCCCCAATCTCTCACCTTCATCACTCCCCTCTGTCTCTGAATCTCTCCCCAACATCCCTTCTTCCCTTCTCCACAATCTCTCACCTTCATCACCCCCTCTGTCTCTGAATCTCTCCCCAACATCCCTTCTTCCCTTCTCCACAATCTCTCACCTTCATCACTCCCCTCTGTCTCTGAATCTCTCCCCAACATCCCTTCTTCCCTTCTCCCCAATCTCTCACCTTCATCACTCCCCTCTGTCTCTGAATCTCTCCCCAACATCCCTTCTTCCCTTCTCCACAATCTCTCACCTTCATCACCCCCTCTGTCTCTGAATCTCTCCCCAACATCCCTTCTTCCCTTCTCCCCAATCTCTCACCTTCATCACCCCCCTCTGTCTCTCAATCTCTCCCCAACATCCCTTCTTCCCTTCTACCCAATCTCTCACCTTCATCAGCCCCCTCTGTCTCTGAATCTCTCCCCAACATCCCTTCTTCCCTTCTCCCCAATCACTCACCTTCATCACCCCCCTCTGTCTCTGAATCTCTCCCCAACATCCCTTCTTCCCTTCTCCCCAATCTCTCACCTTCATCACCCCCTCTGTCTCTGAATCTCTCCCCAACATCCCTTCTTCCCTTCTCCCCAATCTCTCACCTTCATCACTCCCCTCTGTCTCTGAATCTCTCCCCAACATCCCTTCTTCCCTTCTCCACAATCTCTCACCTTCATCACTCCCCTCTGTCTCTGAATCTCTCCCCAACATCCCTTCTTCCCTTCTCCACAGTCTCTCACCTTCATCACTCCCCTCTGTCTCTGAATCTCTCCCCAACATCCCTTCTTCCCTTCTCCACAATCTCTCACCTTCATCACCCCCCTCTGTCTCTGAATCTCTGCCCTACATTGCCTCATCCTTTCTCCCTACTGTCTCACCACAGTCTCTCTCTCTGCATCTCTCCTACATCCGCTCTTCCTTTCTCCCCAGTCTCTCACCTTCATCCCTCTCTCTCTGCATCTCTCCCTTACATCCCCTCTTCATTTCTCCCCACTCTCTCGCCGTCATCTCTCTCTCTATGCATCTGTCTTCTTCATCCCCTCTTCCTTTACCCGCACTCTCTCACCTTCATCTTTCTCTCTGCGTCTCTTCCCCACATCCCTCTTCTTTTCTCCCCAGTCTCTCACCTTCATCCCTCTCTCTTTCTCTGCACCTCTCCTGTACATCCCCTCTTCCTCCCTCCCCACTCTCTTACCTTAATATCTCTCTCTCTGCATCTCTCCCCTACAACCCCTCTTCCTCTCTCCACACTATCTCACCTTCATCATCCCCTCTCTGTCTCGGCATCTCTCCCCTACATCCTCTCTTTCTGTCTCCCCAGTCTCTAATCTTCATCACTCTCCTCTCTCTGCGCCTCTCTCCCCTACACTCCCTCATCCTCTCACCTAACTCGCGCCTATCCCCCCCCTCGCACTGTCTCCAAGCTTTCTCCCTTTCCTCCGTCATTTTGGTTCGGAAACCACCCCCCCCCCCAGCAATTCTCGTTCAAACTCTCCCCAACAGCCTTAGCAAACCTCCCCGCCACGATATTGGCCCCTCTCGGATTCAGGTGCAACCCGTCCTTTTCTGCTCAGGTCACACCTGCCCCAGAAGAGGTCCCAGTGATCCAGAAATCTGAACCCCTGCCCGCTGCTCCAATCCCTCAGCCACGCATCCATTCGCCGCCTCACTCTATTCCTACACTCACTGTCATGTGGCACAGGGTGTAATCCCGAGATTCCTACCATTGAGGTCCCGCTCCTCAACTTCCTTCCCAACTCCCTTGCGGTCTGTTTTCAGGACCTCGTCCCTTTTCCTACCCAGGTCGTTTCCAAAACGTTTGACGTGCCCCGTTCAAACCGTTTGAAGGCAGGACGGCGTCGGGCAAATGCCGTGAACGGTGGGTCGCGTCGGGGGACGGAGAGACTTCCAGTGCCCAAGTGCAGGGAGCGCACAGACGCGCACCAACCCGGGGTAAGTCAGGCGGCGCCCTGGAGCGTCTCGTCCGCTCTGTGTGAGAGCCACATCGAACTCTCAAAGCCCCTGTGCCCTGCCCGCCTTGTCTCTCACGCACAGCTTGCCAACCCACCCTTCTACCCCCACATCCAGATCGTTAATAAAAATCACGATAAGTAGAGGTCCCAGAACAGATCCTTGTGGGACACCACTAGTCACAACCCTCCAATCTGAATGTACTCCCTCCACCCCCACCCTCTGCCTTCTGCAGGGAAGCCAATTCTGAATCCACCTGGCCAAACTTCCCTGGATCCCATGCCTTCTAACTTTCTGAATAAGCCTACCGTGTGGAACCTTGTCAAATGCCTTACTAAAATCCATATAGATCACATCCACGGTACAACCCTCATCGATATGCCTGGTCACCTCCTCAAAGAACTCTATCAGGCTTGTTAGACACGATCTGCCCTTCACAAAGCCATGCTGACTGTCCCTGATCAGACCATGATTCTCTAAATGCCTATAGATCCTATCTCTAAGAATCTTTTCCAACAGCTTTCCCAGCACAGACGTAAGGCTTACTGGTCTATAAGTACCCGGACTATCCCGACTACTTTTTTTGAACAAGGGGACAACATTCACCTCCCTCCAATCCTCTGGTACCATTCCCGTGGACAACGAGGACATAAAGATCCAAGCCAGAGGCTCAGCAATCTCTTCCCTCCCTCGTGGAGCAGCCTGGGGAATATTCCATCAGGTCCTGGGGACTTATCCGTCCTAATGTATTTTAATAACTCCAACACCTCCTCTCCCTTAATATCAGCATGCTCCAGAACGTCAACCTCACTCATATTTTCCTCACCATCATCAAGTTCCCGGCTTGGTCACCAGCCGTGCGTTGTCTACCTGTCTCCTGAATGTCTGTACTGCAGGAACATAACGTGCCCTTCCGTCTCCGACTCGCGGAGTGAACAAGGACGCACACGGTCCTCCGCAGCACCTCTGCCCCAGCACCCGGAGTCTCCGACCGTGTCTTTGATGACGTGTCCAGTGTAATCTCCCCACATAAATACGCCGGCCGTCTCAGGAGAGCTTTTACAGTCACTCCTGCGTGATCAGGCGTCCCTGAGCGATCTCCGACCTCGGGCAATTTCCACCATGACTCCTTCCGCGAAAACCTTCGCCTTTCTCTCCATCTTGCTGGTGCTCGTTTGCTGCGCGGCTCTCGGGAGTAAGTGTGTGTTTTTTTTTTTGCTTCTCGCGTGTTGGGACCCTTGTCCTGGGCAGCGAGGGAATGGGGGTGGTGGAGCGGGACTCGGGGGGCCCGGGAGCTGAAAGAGAACGGGAGAATAGGACTTAAAGAGTGCACCCCAGTAGCCCCCCTCTGAAAGAGGATGCTGAAGAGATCGCCGGCGGTGGAGCGGGGGGCATTAGTAATAATCTTTCAAGAATCACTGGATTGTGGAGTGGTTCCGGAAGACTGGTAGGTTGTAAATATCACCCCGCTCCTAGAGAGAGACAGAAGCGAGGTAAGTCAGTCTCTCAGTGGCTGGGAAGGTGTTGGAGCCGATTATTAAGGCTGAGGTCTCTGGGGACTTGGAGGCACCTGATGAAATTGTCCGTAGTCAGCATGGTTTAGATAGATTGATAGATAGGTAGACAGACAAGACATACTTTAATCATCCCGAGGGAAATTGGGTTTCGTTACAGTTGCACCAACCAAGAACAGAGTATAAATTTCGCGATATAAAACCCACAAATAATTAAATAATAATATGAAAATTATGCCAGATGGAAATAAGTCCAGGACCAGCCTATTGGCTCAGGGTGTCTGACCCTCCAAGGGAGGAGTTGTAAAGTTTGGAAACATAGAAACATAGAAAATAGGTGCAGGAGTAGGCCATTCGGCCCTTCGAGCCTGCACCGCCATTTATTATGATCATGGCTCATCATCCAACTCAGAACCCAGTACCAGCCTTCCCTCCGTACCTCCTGATCCCTTTAGCCACAAGGGCCATATCTAACTCCCTCTTAAATATAGCCAATGAACTGGCCTCGACTGTTTCCTGTGGCAGAGAATTCCACAGATTCACCACTCTCTGTGTGAAGAAGTTTTTCCTAATCTCGGTCCTAAAAGGCTTCCCCTCTATCCTCAAACTGTGACCCCTCATTCTGGACTTCCCCAACATCGGGAACAATCTTCCTGCATCTTGCCTGTCCAATCTCTTAAGAATTTTATACGTTTCAATAAGATCCCCCCTCGATCATCTAAATTCCAGAGAGTATAAGCCCAGTCGATCCAGTCTTTCTTCATATGAAAGTCCTGCCATCCCAGGAATCAATCTGGTGAACCTTCTCTGTACTCCCTCTATGGCAAGGATGTCTTTCCTCAGATTAGGGGACCAAAACTGCACACAATACTCCAGGTGTGGTCTCACCAAGGCCTTGTACAACTGCAGTAGTACCTCCCTGCTCCTGTACTCGAATCCTCTCGCTATAAATGCCAGCATACCATTCGCCTTTTTCACCGCCTGCTGTACCTGCATGCCCACTTTCAATGACTGGTGTATAATGACACCCAGGTCTCGTTGCACCTCCCCTTTTCCTAATCGGCCACCATTCAGATAATAATCTGTTTTCCTGTTTTTGCCACCAAAGTGGATAACTTCACATTTATCCACATTAAATTGCATCTGCCATGAATTTGCCCACTCACCCAACCTATCCAAGTCACCCTGCATCCTCTTAGCATCCTCCTCACAGCTAACACTGCCGCCCAGCTTCGTGTCATCCGCAAACTTGGAGATGCTGCATTTAATTCCCTCATCCAAGTCATTAATACATATTGTAAACAACTGGGGTCCCAGCACTGAGCCTTGCCGTACCCCACTAGTAACGCCTGCCATTCTGAAAAGATCCCGTTTATTCCCACTCTTTGCTTCCTGTCTGCTAACCAATTCTCTATCCACACCAATACCTTACCCCCAATACCGTGTGCTTTAAGTTTGCACACTGATCTCCTGTGTGGGACCTTGTCAAAAGCCTTTTGAAAATCCAAATATACCACATCCACTGGTTCTCCCCTATCCACTCTACTAGTTACATCCTCAAAAAATTCTATGAGATTCGTCAGACATGATTTTCCTTTCACAAATCCATGCTGACTTTGTCCGATCATTTCAATCAGTCCTCGTCTATTGTCATTTAGTAATGCATGCATTAAGAAATGATACAATGTCCCTCCAGAATGATATCACAGAAACACAGGACAGACCAAGATTGAAAAACTGACAAAAAACACATAATTATAACATATAGTTACAACAGTGCAAAGCAATACTGTAATTTGATAAAGAGCAGACCATTGGCACGGTAAAAAAATGTCTCAAAGTCCCTCGAAAGTCCCATCATCTCACGCGGACGGTAGAAGGAAGAAAAACTCTCCCTGCCATAAACCTCCAGGCGCCGCAAACTTGCCGATGCGTTGGAAGCTCCCGACCGCAGCGGACTCTGAGTCCGTCTGAAAACTTCGAGCCTCCGATCAGCCCCTCCGACACCGAGCACCGAGCACCATCTCTGCCAAGTGCTTTGACCCCGGCCCCGGCCGCCCAACAACAGTCAAAGCCGAGGACTCGGGGCCTTCCCCTCCAGAGATTCTGGATCGCACAGTAGCAGCGGCAGCGAAACAGGCATTTCAGAAGTTTCACCAGATGTTCCTCCGTGCTCTCACGTCCATCTCCATCAAATCAGGATTGTGCACGGCCCCCCTACTTGACAAATAACAGAAATTCACCACTGGAGTAGCCGCTGTGAGTTCTGTCTCGCCCCCATCTTCTCCCTCTCAAATTGCGTATGAATTCAATCGTATTATGATCACTGCCTCCTAAGGGTTCCTTTACCAGTGGTACCGCTGTACCATTGAGAGCACACTCACCAACTGCATCTCAGTGTGGTATGGCCATTGTCCCGGATCGGACCGCACAGCACTCCAGCGTGTGGTGAAAACTGCCCAGCGGATTATCGGCACCCAACTGCCCACCATTGAGAACATCTACCATAAACGCTGCCCGGGCAGGGCGAATAGCATCATCAAGGATGCATCTCACCCTAACCATGGACTTTTTACTCTCCTCCCATCCGGTAGGCGCTACAGGAGCCTCCGCTCCCGCACCAGCAGGCACAGGAAGAGCTTCTTTTATGCTGAACCTCACATCACAGCGCTAAGCAGTATTGCACCCATATTGTACTGTCTCAGTACTTTTATATTTGTGTACTGTAACATTTACTTTTTATTCGCCGTTATTTTCCAAATACTTTACACTTCATTGTCGCCAAACAATTGATACTAGAGCGTACAATCATCAGAGCGATATTCGATTCTGTGCTTCCCGCTCCCTGGAGTACAGATCGATAGTAAATATTAAAAATTTAAATTATAAATCGTTAATAGAAAATGGGAAGTAAGTTAGTGCAAAAAAACCGAGAGGCAGGTCCGGATATTTGGATCCAGATCCGGGTCAGGATCCGCTCAGCAGTCTAATCACAGTCGGAAAGAAGCTGTTCCCGAATCTGGCCGTACGAGTCTTCAAGCTCCTGAGCCTTCTCACGGGGGGAAGGGGGAGGAAGAGTGTGTTGGCTGGGTGAGGTCGTGTCCTTGAAATAACACTGATCTTTGCATTTCTGGTCAGACGCTAACTGCATTTCATTGGCTTTGTATCTGTACTCGGCACAATGACAATAAAGGTGAATCTAATCTAATCTGAAAATATACTAAACTCCCTGATGAAATCTGGATTGTTACACAAAACCTCAACAGAAAAGCAGATAAGGTTGTACAAATTTCGACTTTATCCCTTGGAAGGTAGAGGATCGAGAGGATATTTGATGGAGAGGCACAAGATGATGCGAGCATAGGCTGTGTAAATGCGAGCGGGAGGGGAATATTCTTCACTCAGAGGGGCGACAGGTTGAGGAAAAGTTTGCTAGCGCCAGGACTGCATGCCAGCCTGATTTGGACGTTGGGGGGACATTTGTGTCGGTTCTTGGTTGGCAGGGGAATAAACTCACCGAGAAATAAAGCAGAGCTGATAAAGTGTCTGAACCGGGACTGTTTATTCATCCCGCTCCCACGGGTTCCGCCTGTCCTGCCGAGTTTCCTCCGGCAATCTGCGCGCGTTCGTCTGATTTCCCTGCATCTGCAGAATCTCCCCTTCACCCCTTCAAAGCAGCCTCGCTCAGTTGCTCACTGCCCCAGAGAGGGTGGGAACCCCGCGAGGGAGGGGTCTCCTTGTCGGATAAAGTGGAGAGGAAGGGGGGTGGGGTTTTAAATCAGTGGGGGGTGTGGGGGGAGTTAGGGAAGAGAGGAGGGAGGGTTCCGTTCACGGGAGTTTCCACGGGAGTTCCCGGTCTCGCCGCCAGGGGGAGCCGGAGGGGCTGGCGGCGGGAATTGGGTGGGGAATTGGGGAGGGGGGTGCGGACGGGAGGGGTGGACGGGGAGGGGCGGGAGGGAGGGGAACATAAGGAGAGGTGAACGAGGCGCGGAAGGAAAGTTGGCGGAGACGATAAGCTGAGAGGACGTGGAGAGGGGAGGGGAGGCGGAGGGATGAGGGGTACAGAGGAGATTTATCAGGATGCTGCCTGGTTTAGAGGGTATGGATTATGATCAGAGATTAAGGGAGCTAGGGCTTTACTCTTTGGAGAGAAGGAGGATGAGAGGAGACATGATAGAGGTGTACAAGATAATAAGAGGAATAGATAGAGTGGATAGCCAGCGCCTCTTCCCCAGGGCACCACTGCTCAATACAAGAGGACATGGCTTTAAGGTAAGGGGCTGGAAGTTGAAGGGGGATATTAGAGGAAGGTTTTTTACTCAGAGAGTGGTTGGTGCGTGGAATGCACTGTCTGAGTCAGTGGTGGAGGCAGATACACTAGTGAAGTTTAAGAGACTACTAGACAGGTATATGGAGGAATTTAAGATGGGGGGGTATATGGGAGGCAGGGTTTGAGGGCTGGCACAACATTGTGGGCCGAAGGGCCTGTACTGTGCTGTACTATTCTATGTTCTATGTTTTATCCCCAATTCCATTCTCCCACTCTCTCACTTTCATCTCACTGTCTTTTCCACGAATTGACAATAAACTGGACTGGTCTGAGAACACTGAGGGTGTCTACAAGAAGGGTCAGAGCCGTCTCTATTTCCTGAGGAGACTGAGGTCCTTTAACATCTGCCGGACGATGCTGAGGATGTTCTACGAGTCTGTGGTGGCCAGTGCGATCATGTTTGCTGTTGTGTGCTGGGGCAGCAGGCTCAGGGTAGCAGACACCAACAGAATCAACAAACTCATTCGTAAGGCCAGTAATGTTGTGGGGATGGAACTGGACTCTCTGACGGTGGTGTCTGAAAAGAGGATGCTGTCCATCTTGGACAATGTCTCCCATCCACTACATAATGTGCTGGTTGGGCACTGGAGTACATTCAGCCAGAGACTCATTCCACCGAGATGCAGCACAGAGCGTCATAGGAAGTCATTCCTGCCTGTGGCCATCAAACTTTACAACTCCTCCCTTGGAGGGTCAGACACCCTGAGCCAATAGACTGGTCCTGGACTTAATTCCTGGCATAATTTACATATTACTATTTAACCATTTATGGTTTTATTACTGTTTATTATTTAAGATGCAACTGTAACCAAAACCATTTCCCCCGGGATCAGTAAAGTATGATTATGACTCTCTCTGCATCTCTCCCCTCCATCCACTGTTTTTTTCTCCACACTCTCTGATCTTCATCACCCTCACTCTGTCAGAATCTCTCCCCTACATCCCCTCTTCCTTTCTGTCCTCTCACACCTCCATCACTTGCCCTCTCTCTCTCTCTACACCGTTCACCTCCATCCACTCTTCCTTGTCCCCCACTGTCTCACCCTCATGTCTCCCTCTCTCTCTGCCCCTCTCCCCTACATGCCCTGTTCCTTTCTCCCCATTCTCTCACCTTCACCCCCTCGGTTCCTCGCCGCATCTCGCCCCTACATCCCCTCTTCCAGTCTTCCCCACTTTCTGACCATGTCTCTCTCCCCTACATCCCTCTTCTTTCCTGCTCACTCTCTCATCTTCATCACTCTCTCCCTGCATCTCTCCCCTACATCCCCTCTTCCTTTTTCCCCACTCTCTCACCTTCACCCCCTGGGTTCCTCTCTGCATCTGTACCCTACGTTCCCTGCTTTTTTCTCCCCAGTCTCTTTCTCACTCTTCCTTTCACCAACATCTCTCTCCCCCTCTCCCCCATCTCCTACTCCCTCTCTCTACATAATTCACTCCACATCGCCCTGCTTCCCCCCATTCATTATCCCTCCTTCTCCCTCTCTACCCTGTATGTGCTTTCCCTTCTCTCATACCTTCTCCTCTTCATCATCCCCTCTCCCCATCTCTTCCTTCACACTCTCCCCCTTTCATTCTTTCCCTCTCCTTTCTGCCATCACCTCTCTCCATCACCTGTCCGATCCCCTTCGTTCTTCCCACTCTCTCTCTCCCAATTCCTTCCCTCCATCACTTGCCCCTTCCTCCTCATTCGCTCTTCATCCTCCCCACTCTCTCTCTCCCAATTCCTTTCCTCCATCACTTGCTCCTTCCTCCTCATTCGCACGTCTTCATCCTTTCCATTCTCTCTCTCTCTCAATTCCTTCTCTCAGGCAGCCGCCCAATGTCAGCCCTTCATTTCACCAGCTTCCCATCTCTCCCTCCATCCCTTCTCATCTCTCTCCTCCCATCTCTTCCCTCCTGCATCTCCCCCGTCTCCTCCCACTCATTATCCCACCCGCCCCATTTTTTCTCCAAATCTTCATGTTCATACCCTCCACACCCTCTCCTTATCCCCCTAACCTACCCCTATACCCCTAAATCACTCCATCTCCCCCTCATCTTCCATCGCCAATCCATTCCTCCGCACTTCGTTCCCCTCCCGCTTTCTCCAGCTCTCCTGTCTTTCCACTTGGTATTCCACACTCAATCACCATTCTCCCTCTCTCTCCCTCTCACTCTAGACATCTCCCCCCTCCATACACTCTCACGTCCTCCTGGCTGTCCACCCTCAATTCCTTTTCCCATCCTCCCCACTCTCCACGTTCTAACCTTACCCCTCCACACACTTCTTGCTTTATCTGTCTTTCTCATCACTTCTCCGATCCCCCTTCTTTACCTTCCCCACTCTCTCCCTTCACATTTCCTTCCCTCCACGTCGACTCTACAATCCCCCGTATCCATCCGAACTCTGCACTTCACCAACACCACTCTCCCCACATCACCACTTTATTTTCATCTCTCCCCTCATCTTCATTCACTCACTCTATCCCTAGCCTCATCTCCACTCTCTCTCCATCCCTCCCCTCATCTCCACTCTCGCTCCATCCCTCCCCTCATCACACTCTCTCCATCACTCCCCTCCTCTCTACTCTCTCTCTCCATTCTCTCACACTCATCTCCACTCTCTCCATTTCTCCCCTCGTCACCACATCCCCATCTTCCCCCTCATCTCCAATCTCGCTCCATCCCTCCCCTCATCACACTCTCTCCATCACTCCCCTCCTCTCTACTCTCTCTCTCCATTCTCTCACACTCATCTCCACTCTCTCTATTTCTCCCCTCGTCACCACATCCCCATCTTCCCCCTCATCTCCAATCTCGCTCCATCCCTCCCCTCATCTCCACTCTCTATCCATCCCTCCCCTCATCTCCACTCTCTCTCTACATCTCCCATCTCATCTTCACTCTCTCTCCATCGCTCCCCTCATCACACTCTCTCCATCACTCCCCTCCTCTCTATTCTCTCTCTCCATTCTCTCACACTCATCTCCACTCTCTCCATTTCTCCCCTCGTCACCACATCCCCATCTTCCCCCTCATCTCCAATCTCGCTCCATCCCTCCCCTCATCTCCACTCTCTCCCCATCTCTCCCCTCATCTCCACTCTCTATCCATCCATCCCCTCATCTCCACTCTCGCTCCATCCCTCCCCTCATCACACTCTCTCCATCACTCCCCTCCTCTCTATTCTCTCTCTCCATTCTCTCACACTCATCTCCACTCTCTCTATTTCTCCCCTCGTCACCACATCCCCATCTTCCCCCTCATCTCCAATCTCGCTCCATCCCTCCCCTCATCTCCACTCTCTATCCATCCCTCCCCTCATCTCCATTGTTGTTCCATCCCTCCCCTCATCTCCATTCTCACTCCATCCCTCCCCTCATCTGCACTGTCTATCCATACCCCCGACATCTCCACTCTCTATCCATCCATCCCCTCATCTCCACTCTCTATCCATCACTCCACTCCTCTCCATTCTCTCTACATCTCCCATCTCATCTTAACTCTCCACTCTCTCCCCATCTCTCCCCTCATCTCCACTCTCGCTCCATCCCTCCCCTCATCTCCACTCTTTCTCTACATCTCTCTCCTCATCTTCACTCTTTCCATCTCTCCCCTTCTCTCCATTGACTCTCTCTATCTCTCACCTCATCTTCACTGTCTCTACATCTCTCACCTCATCTTCACTCTTTCTATTGCTTCCCTCCACTCCATTCTCTCTCCCCATCTCTCCCCTCATCTCCAGTCTCTCTCTCCTTCTCCTGCATCCCTCGACGTTCCTCCACACCCTCACTCTATACCCACGCCCACCTCTCTCCATCTCTCCCCTTCATTGCCTCCCTCTTCAACTCCAATATCTCACCTTCATCTCTGTCTCTATCTTCACCCCTTGCAGTATCTCCCCCTCTACTATCCCTCGCGATCTCTCAGCTCCTCCCCTCCCTTCCTCACGTTTATCTGCACCTCATCATTCTCCCCCCCATTTCTCCCGGCCAACAAGTCAACTTGCCCGCACTCTCACCTTTTCTCATCTTCTTCTCTCTCGCCCTCGCACTCCACCCATCCTCTCAATCCCATTTATTTCTATTCTCTGTCATGTATGTGTCTCTTCTACTCCCCACCCTCATGCCTCCTTCTCGGTCTCTCTCCTCCATCCCCTCTCCATTTCTCCGCACTTTAACCCCTGTATCTTTTCTCTCTCCGTTTCATCACCACGGTCTCCTCCACACACTCCCCTTCACGGCCCCCGCATTCTCCTTCCATCATCAGCTCCCACCTCCACCCCATTGTCTCACCTTCGTCCTCGGTCTCCCTCCATCTCCCCTCCAACAGTATACTATCACTCCAATGTCGACATCTCCACCTTCCCCCTCATCTCCACTCTCTCTTCATCTCTCCCCTCATATTGACTCTCTCTCCACCTCACCCCAAATCTTTACTCTCTCCCCCATCTCTTCCTTCATCTCCATTCTCTCCCCATCGCTCCTCTCATCTCCATTCTCTCTCTTCATCTCTCTACTCATCTTCATTCTCTCCCCATCTATCCCCTCATCTCCACTCTCTCCCCATCTCTCCCCTCATCTCCACTCTCTCCCCATCTCTCCCGTCAACCTCACTCTCTCTACATCTCCCTGTCCTCCTCTCCATCTCCCCTCAACACCATTCCATCCCCAAACTCTCCGCTTCCACCTCTCCAACACCCCCCAACACCATTCCATCCCCAAACTCTCCGCTTCCCCCTCTCCAGCTCCCCACAACACCATTCCATCTCCAAACTATCCACTTCCCCCTCTCCATCTCCCCCGAACACCATTCCATCCCCAAACTCTCCCCTTCCCCCTCTCCATCTCCCCGCAACACGATTCAATCCCCAAACTCTCCCCTTCCCCATCTCCATCTCTCCACAGTACCATTCCAAACCCAAACTCTCCCCTCCCCCCTCTCCACCTCCCCCAACACCATTCCATCCCCAAACTCTCCCCTTCCTCCTCTCCATCTCCCCCAACACCATTCCATCCCCAAACTCTCCCCTTCCCCCTCTCCATCTCCCCAGCACCATTCCATCCCCAAACTCTCCCCTAGCCCCTCTCCATCTCTCCCCAACACCATTCCATCCCAAAACTCTCCCCTTCCCCCTCTCCATCTCCCCCCAACACCATTCCATCCCAAGCTCACCCCTTTCCCGTCTCCATCTCCCCCCCAACACCATTCCATCCCCAAACTCTTCCCTTCCCACTCTCCATCTCCCCCCAACACCATTCCACCCCAAACTCTCCCCTTCCCACTCTCCATCTCCCCCAACAGCAATCCATCCCCAAAATCACCCCTTCCCCCACTCCATCTCCCCCTCAACACCATTCCATCCCCAAAATCTCCCCTTCCCCCTCTCTATCTCCCCCCAACATCATTCCATACCCAAACTCTCCCCGTCCTCCTCTCCATCCCCCCCAACACCATTCCATCCCCAAACTCTCCGCTTCCGCCTCTCCAACTCCCCCCAACACCATTCCATCCCCAAACTCTCCCCTTCCCCCTCTCCTTCTCCCCTAACACAATTCCATCCCCAAACTCTCCCCTTCCCCCTCTTCATCTCCCACCAACACCATTCCATCCCCAAACTCTCCCCTTCCCTAGTACTTCTCACACCCCCAACACCATTCCATCCCCAAACTCTCCCCTTCCCCCTCTCCATTTCCCCCCCAACACCATTCCATCCACAAACTCTCCCCTTCCCCCTCTCCATCTCCCCCCCAACAACATTCCATTACCAAACGCTCCTCTCCCCACTCTCCATCTCCCCAACATTCCATCCCCAAACTCTCCCCTTCCCCCTCTCCATCACCCCCAACACCATTCCATCCCCAAACTCTCCCCTTCCCCCTCGCCAACTCCACCAAACACCATTCCATCCCCAAACTCTCCCCTTCCCCCTCTCCATCTCCCCCCAACACAATTCCATCCCCAAACTCTCCCCATCCCATTCTCCATCTCCCCCCCACACCATTCCATCCCCAAACTCTCCCCTTCCCCCTCTCCATCTCCCCCCAACACCATTCCATCCCCAAACTCTCCCCTTCCCCCTCTCCATCTACCCCCAACACCATTCCATCCCCAAACTCTCCCCTTCCCCCTCTCCATCTCCCCCAACACCATTCCATCCCCAAACTCTCCCCTTCCCCCTCTCCATCTCCCCGCAACACCATTCCATCCCCAAACTCTCCCCTTCCCCTTCTCCATCTCCCCCCAACACCATTCCATCCCCAAACTCTCCCCATCCCCCTCTCCATCTCCCCGAAACACAATTCCATCCCCACACTCTCCCCTTCCCCATCTTCATCTCACACCCCCAACACCATTCCATCCACATACTCCCCCCATCCCCCTCTCCATCTCCCCCAGCACCATTCCATCCCCAAACTCTCCCCTAGCCCCTCTCCATCTCTCCCCAGCACCATTCCATCCCAAAACTCTCCCCTTCCCCCTCTCCATCTCCCCCAACACAATTCCATCCCCAAACTCCCCCCTTCCCCCTCTCCTTCTCCCCCATCACCATTCCATCCCAAACTCACCACTTCCCCCTCTCCATAACACCCCAACACCATTCCATCCCAAAATTCTCTCCTTCCCCCTCTAGATCTATTCCCCCAACACTATTCCTTCCCCAAACTCTCCCCTTCCCCCTCTCTATTTCCCCCAACAATATTCCATCCCCAAACTCTCACCATTCCCCTCTCCATCTCCCACCAACACCATTCCATCCCCAAACTGTCCCCTTCCCTAGTACATCTCACACCCCCAACACCATTCCATCCCCAAACTCTCCCCTTCCCCCTCTCCATCTCCCCCCCAACACCATTCCATCCACAAACTCTCCCCTTCCCCCTCACCATCTCCCCGCAACACCATTCCATCCCAAACTCACCCCTTTCCCCCATCTCCCCCTCCAACACCATTCCATTACCAAACTCCCCCTTCCCCTCTCATCTCCTCCCCAACACCATTCCATCCCCAAACTCTCCCCATCCCCCTCTCCATCTCCCCGCAACACAATTCCATCCCCACACTCTCCCCTTCCCCATCTTCATCTCTCCCCGCAACACCATTCCATCCACAAACTCTCCCCTTCCCCATCTCCATCTCTCTCCAGCACCATTCCAACCCCAAACTCTCCCCTTCCCCCTCTCCATCTCCCCCAACACAATTCCATCCCCAAACTCTCCCCATCCCCCTCTCCATCTCCCCCAACACAATTCCATCCCCAAACTATCCCCTTCCCTACTCCATCTCACACCCCCAACACCATTCCATCCCCAAACTCTCCCCTTCCCCCTCTCCATCTCCCCCAACACCATTCCATCCCCAAACTCTCCCCTTCCCCCTCTCCATCTCCCCCAAGACCATTCCATCCCCAAACTCTCCACTTCCCCATCTCCATCTCCCCCAACACCATTCCATCCCCAAACTCTCCCCTTCCCCCTCTCCATCTCCCCCCAACACCATTCCATCCCCAAACTCTCCCCTTCCCCTTCTCCATCTCCCCCAATACCATTCCATCCCCAAACTCTCCCCATCCCCCTCTCCATCTCCCCGAAACACAATTCCATCCCCACACTCTCCCCTTCCCCATCTTCATCTCACACCCCCAACACCATTCCATCCACATACTCCCCCCATCCCCCTCTCCATCTCCCCCAGCACCATTCCATCCCCAAACTCTCCCCTAGCCCCTCTCCATCTCTCCCCAGCACCATTCCATCCCAAAACTCTCCCCTTCCCCCTCTCCATCTCCCCCAACACAATTCCATCCCCAAACTCCCCCCTTCCCCCTCTCCTTCTCCCCCATCACCATTCCATCCCAAACTCACCACTTCCCCCTCTCCATATCACCCCAACACCATTCCATCCCCAAATTCTCTCCTTCCCCCTCTAGATCTATTCCCCCAACACTATTCCTTCCCCAAACTCTCCCCTTCCCCCTCTCTATTTCCCCCAACAATATTCCATCCCCAAACTCTCCCCATTCCCCTCTCCATCTCCCCCAACACCATTCCATCCCCAAACTCTCCCCTTCCCCCTCTCCATCTCCCCCAGCACCAATCCATCCCCAAACTCTCCCCAGCCCCTCTCCATCTCTCCCCAACACCATTCCATCCCAAAACTCTCCCCTTCCCCCTCTCCATCTCCCCGCAACACCATTCCATCCCAAACTCACCCCTTTCCCGCCATCTCCCCCTCCAACACAATTCCATCCCCAAACTCTCCCCTTCCCCCTCTCGATCTCCTCCCCCAACACCATTCCATCCCCAAACTCTCCCCATCCCCCTCTCCATCTCCCCGCAACACAATTCCATCCCCACACTCTCCCCTTCCCCATCTTCATCTCTCCCCGCAACACCATTCCATCCACAAACTCTCCCCTTCCCCATCTCCATCTCTCTCCAGCACCATGCCAACCCCAAACTCTCCCCTTACCCCTCTCCATCTCCCCCAACACCATTCCATCCCCAAACTCTCCCGTTCCCCCTCTCCAACTCCCCCAACACCATTCCATCCCCAAACTATCCCCTTCCCTACTCCATCTCACACCCCCAACACCATTCTATCCCCAAACTCTCCCCATCCCCCTCTCCATCTCCTCCAACACAATTCCATCCCCAAACTCTCCCCTTCCCCCTCTCCATCTCCCCAGCACCATTCCATCCCCAAACTCTCCCCTAGCCCCTCTCCATCTCTCCCCAACACCATTCCATCCCAAAACTCTCCCCTTCCCCCTCTCCATCTCCCCCCAACACCATTCCATCCCAAACTCACCCCTTTCCCGTCTCCATCTCCCCCCCAACACCATTCCATCCCCAAACTCTCCCCTTCCCACTCTCCATCTCCCCCCAACACCATTCCACCCCAAACTCTCCCCTTCCCACTCTCCATCTCCCCCAACAGCAATCCATCCCCAAAATCTCCCCTTCCCCCTCTCCATCTCGCCCCAACACCATTCCATCCCCAAACTCTCCCTTTCCCCCACTCCATCTCCCCCTCAACACCATTCCATCCCCATAATCTCCCCTTCCCCCTCTCTATCTCCCCCCAACACCATTCCATACACAAACTCTCCCCGTCCTCCTCTCCATCCCCCCCAACACCATTCCATCCCCAAACTCTCCGCTTCCGCCTCTCCAACTCCCCCCAACACCATTCCATCCCCAAACTCTCCACCTCCCCCTCTGCATCTCCCACCAACACCATTCCATCCCCAAACTCTCCCCTTCCCTAGTACTTCTCACACCCCCAACACCATTCCATCCCCAAACTCTCCCCTTCCCCCTCTCCATTTCCCCCCCAACACCATTCCATCCACAAACTCTCCCCTTCCCCCTCTCCATCTCCCCCCCAACACCATTAAAATCCCAAACTCTCCTCTTCCCCCTCTCCATCTCTCCAACATTCCATCCCCAATCTCTCCCCTTCCCCCTCTCCATCTCCCCCAACACCATTCCATCCCCAAACTCTCCCCTTCCCCCTCTCCATCTCCCCCAACACCATTCCATTCCCAAACTCTCCCCCTCCCCCTCTCCATCTCCCACCCAACATTCCATCCCCAAACTCTCCCATTCCCCCTCTCCATCTCCCCCAACACCATTCCATCCCCAAACTCTCCCCTTCTCCCTCTCCATCTCCATCTCCACCCAACACCATTCCATCCCCAAACTCTCACCTTCCCCCTCTCCATCTCCCCCAACACAATTCCACCCCCAAACTCTCCACTTCCCCCTCTCCATCTCCCCCCAACACCATTCCATCCCCAAACTCTCCCCTTCCCCCTCCAGATCTCCTCCCCCTACACTATTCCTTCCCCAGACTCTCCACTTCCCCCTCTCCATCTCCCCCCAACACAATTCCATCCCCAAACTCTCCCCTTCCCCCTCTCCATCTCCCCAACAGCATTCCATCCCCAAACTCTCCCCTTCCCCCTCTCCATCTCCCCCAAAACCATTCCATCCCCAAACTCTCCACTTCCCCATATCCATCTCCCCCTACACCATACCATCCCCAAACTCTCCCCTTCCCCCTCTCCATCTCCCCCCAACACAATTCCATCCCCAAACTCTCCCCTTCCCCCTCTCCATCTCCCCCAACAGCATTCCATCCCCAAACTCTCCCCTTCCCCCTCTCCATCTCCCCCAAGACCATTCAATCCCCAAACTCTCCCCTTCCCCATCTCCATCTCCCCCAACACCATTCCATCCCCAAACTCTCCCCATCCCCCTCTCCATCTCCCCGCAACACAATTCCATCCCCACACTCTCCCCTTCCCCATCTTCATCTCTCCCCGCAACACCATTCCATCCACAAACTCTCCCCTTCCCCATCTCCATCTCTCTCCAGCACCATGCCAACCCCAAACTCTCCCCTTACCCCTCTCCATCTCCCCCAACACCATTCCATCCCCAAACTCTCCCGTTCCCCCTCTCCAACTCCCCCAACACCATTCCATCCCCAAACTATCCCCTTCCCTACTCCATCTCACACCCCCAACACCATTCTATCCCCAAACTCTCCCCATCCCCCTCTCCATCTCCCCCAACACAATTCCATCCCCAAACTCTCCCCTTCCCCCTCTCCATCTCCCCAGCACCATTCCATCCCCAAACACTCCCCTAGCCCCTCTCCATCTCTCCCCAACACCATTCCATCCCAAAACTCTCCCCTTCCCCCTCTCCATCTCCCCCAACACCATTCCATCCCAAACTCACCCCTTTCCCGTCTCCATCTCCCCCCCAACACCATTCCATCCCCAAACTCTCCCCTTCCCCCTCTCCATCTCCCCCCAACACCATTCCATCCCCAAACTCTCCCCTTCCCACTCTCCATCTCCCCCAACAGCATTCCATCCCCAAAATCTCCCCTTCCCCCTCTCCATCTCGCCCCAACACCATTCCATCCCCAAACTCTCCCCTTCCCCCACTCCATCTCCCCCTCAACACCATTCCATCCCCAAAATCTCCCCTTCCTCCTCTCTATCTCCCCCCAACACCATTCCATACCCAAACTCTCCCTGTCCTCCTCTCCATCTCCCCAAACACCATTCCATCCCCAAACTCTCCGCTTCCGCCTCTCCAACACCCCCCAACACCATTCCATCCCCAAACTCTCCCCTTCCCCCTCTCCTTCTCCCCCAACACCATTCCATCCCCAAACTCTCCCCTTCCCCCTCTTCATCTCCCACCAACACCATTCCATCCCCAAACTCTCCCCTTCCCTAGTACATCTCACACCCCCAACACCATTCCATCCCCAAACTCTCCCCTTCCCCCTCTCCATTTCCCCCCCAACACCATTCCATCCACAAACTCTCCCCCTCCCCCTCTCCATCTCCCACCCAACACCATTCCATTCCCAAACTCTCCTCTTCCCCCTCTCCATCTCCCCAACATTCCATCCCCAAACTCTCCCCTTCCCCCTCTCCATCTCCCCCAACACCATTCCATCCCCAAACTCTCCCCTTCCCCCTCTCCATCTCCCCCCAACACAATTCCATCCCCAAACTCTCCCCATCCCATTCTCCATCTCCCCCCCACAGCATTCCATCCCCAAACTCTCCCCATCCCCCTCTCCATCTCCCCCAACACCATTCCATCCCCAAACTCTCCCCTTCCCCCTCTCCATCTCCACCCAACACCATTCCATCCCCAAACTCTCCCCTTCCCCCTCTCCATCTCCCCCAACACAATTCCATCCCCAAACTCTCCCCTTCCCCCTCTCCATCTCCCCCCAACACCATTCCATCCCCAAACTCTCCCCTTCCCCCTCTAGATCTCCTCCCCCAACACTATTCCTTCCCCAAACTCTCCCCATCCCCCTCTCCATCTCCCCCAACACAATTCCATCCCCAAACTCTCCCCTTCCCCCTCTCCATCTCCCCAGCACCATTCCATCCCCAAACTCTCCCCTAGCCCCTCTCCATCTCTCCCCAACACCATTCCATCCCAAAACTCTCCCCTTCCCCCTCTCCATAACACCCCAACACCATTCCATCCCAAAACTCTCCCCTTTCCCGTCTCCATCTCCCCCCCAACACCATTCCATCCCCAAACTCTCCCCTTCCCACTCTCCATCGCCCCCCAACACCATTCCACCCCAAACTCTCCCCTTCCCACTCTACATCTCCCCCAACAGCAATCCATCCCCAAAATCTCCCCTTCCCCCTCTCCATCTCGCCCCAACACCATTCCATCCCCAAACTCTCCCTTTCCCCCACTCCATCTCCCCCTCAACACCATTCCATCCCCAAAATCTCCCCTTCCCCCTCTCTATCTCCCCCCAACACCATTCCATACCCAAACTCTCCCCGTCCTCCTCTCCATCCCCCCCAACACCATTCCATCCCCAAACTCTCCGCTTCCGCCTCTCCAACTCCCCCCAACACCATTCCATCCCCAAACTCTCCCCTTCCCCCTCTCCTTCTCCCCCAACACCATTCCATCCCCAAACTCTCCCCTTCCCCCTCTCCATCTCCCACCAACACCATTCCATCCCCAAACTCTCCCCTTCCCTAGTATTTCTCACACCCCCAACACCATTCCATCCCCAAACTCTCCCCTTCCCCCTCTCCATTTCCCCCCAACACCATTCCATCCACAAACTCTCCCCTTCCCCCTCTCCATCTCCCCCCAACACCATTCCATTCCCAAACTCTCCTCTTCCCCATCTCAATCTCCCCAACATTCCATCCCCAAACTCTCCCCTTCCCCCTCTCCATCTCCCCCAACACCATTCCATCCCCAAACTCTCCCCTTCCCCCTCGCCAACTCCACCCAACACCATTCCATTCCCAAACTCTCCCCTTCCCCCTCTCCATCTCCCCAACAGCATTCCATCCCCAAACTCTCCCCTTCCCCCTCTCCATCTCCCCCAACACCATTCCATCCCCAAACTCTCCCCTTCCCCCTCTCCATCTCCACCCAACACCATTCCATCCCCAAACTCTCCCCTTCCCCCTCTCCATCTCCCCCCAACACAATTCCACCCCCAAACTCTCCCCTTCCCAATCTCCATCTCCCCCCAACACCATTCCATCCCCAAACTCTCCCCTTCCCCCTCTAGATCTCCTCCCCCTACACTATTCCTTCCCCAAACTCTCCCCTTCCCCCTCTCCATCTCCCCCCAACACAATTCCATACCCAAACTCTCCCCTTCCCCCTCTCCATCTCCCCCAACAGCATTCCATCCCCAAACTCTCCCCTTCCCCCTCTCCATCTCCCCCAAGACCATTCCATCCCCAAACTCTCCACTTCCCCATATCCATCTCCCCCTACACCATACCATCCCCAAACTCTCCCCTTCCCCCTCTCCATCTCCCCCCAACACAATTCCATCCCCAAACTCTCCCCTTCCCCCTCTCCATCTCCCCCAACAGCATTCCATCCCCAAACTCTCCCCTTCCCCCTCTCCATCTCCCCCAAGACCATTCAATCCCCAAACTCTCCCACTTCCCCATATCCATCTCCCCAATACCATTCCATCCCCAAACTCTCCCCATCCCCCTCTCCATCTCCCCGAAACACAATTCCATCCCCACACTCTCCCCTTCCCCATCTTCATCTTACACCCCCAACACCATTCCATCCACATACTCCCCCCATCCCCCTCTCCATCTCCCCCAGCACCATTCCATCCCCAAACTCTCCCCTAGCCCCTCTCCATCTCTCCCCAACACCATTCCATCCCAAAACTCTCCCCTTCCCCCTCTCCATCTCCCCCCAACACCATTCCATCCCCAAACTCACCCCCTCCCCCTCTCCATCTCCCCCCAACACCATTTCATCCCCAAACTCTCCCCTTCCCCCTCTCCATCTCCCCCCAACACCATTCCATCCCCAAACTCTCCCCTTCCCCTCTCCATCTCCCCCCAACACCATTCCATCCCCAAACTCTCCCCTTCCCCTCTCCATCTCCCCCCAACACCATTCCATCCCCAAACTCTCCCCTTCCCCCTCTCCATCTCCTCCCCCAACACCATTCCATCCCCAAACTCTCCCCTTCCCCCCTCCATCTCCCCCCAACACCATTCCATCCCCAAACTCTCCCCTTCCCCCTCCATCTCCCCCAACACCATTCCATCCCCAAACTCTCTCCTTTACCCTCTCCATTTCTCCCCAACACCATTCAATCTCCGAACTCTCCCCTTCCCCCCTCCATCTCCCGCCAACACTATTCCATCCCCAAAGTCTCCCCTTCCCCTCTACATCTCCCCCAACACCATTCCATCCCCAAACTCTCCCCTTCCCTACTCCATCTCACACCCCCAACACCATTCCATCCCCAAACTCTCCCCTTCCCCCTCTACATCACCCCCAACACCATTCCATCCCCAAAATCTCCCCTTCCCCCACTCCATCTCCCCCTCAACACTATTCCATCCCCAAAATCTCCCCTTCCCTCTCTCTATCTCCCCCAACACCATTCCATCCCAAATCTCCAAATCACCCCTTGCCCGTCTCCATCTCCACCCCAACACCATTCCATCCCCAAACTCTCCCCATCCTCCTCTCCATCTCCCCCCAACACCATTCCATCCCCAAACTCTCCCCTTCCCCCTCTCCATCTCCCCCCAACACCATTCCATCCCCAAACTCTCCCCATCCCCCTCTCCATCTCCCCCAACACAATTCCATCCCCAAACTATCCCCTTCCCTACTCCATCTCACACCCCAACACCATTCCATCCCCAAACTCTCCCCTTCCCCCTCTCCATCTCCCCCCAACACAATTCCATCCCCAAACTCTCCCCTTCCCCCTCTCCATCTCCCCCAACACCATTCCATCCCCAAACTCTCCCCTTCCCCCTCTCCATCTCCCCCCAACACCATTCCATCCCCAAACTCTCCCCTTCCCACTCTCCATCTCCCCCCAACACCATTCCACCCCAAACTCTCCCCTTCCCACTCTCCATCTCCCGAAACAGCATTCCATCCCCAAAATCTCCCCTTCCCCCTCTCCATCTCGCCCCAACACCATTCCATCCCCAAACTCTCCCTTTCCCCAACTCCATCTCCCCCTCAACACCATTCCATCCCCAAAATCTCCCCTTCCTCCTCTCTATCTCCCCCCAACACCATTCCATACCCAAACTCTCCCTGTCCTCCTCTCCATCTCCCCTCAACACCATTCCATCCCCAAACTCTCCGCTTCCGCCTCTCCAACACCCCCCAACACCATTCCATCCCCAAACTCTCCCCTTCCCCCTCTCCTTCTCCCCCAACACCATTCCATCCCCAAACTCTCCCCTTCCCCACTTCATCTCCCACCAACACCATTCCATCCCCAAACTCTCCCCTTCCCTAGTACATCTCACACCCCCAACACCATTCCATCCCCAAACTCTCCCCTTCCCCCTCTCCATTTCCCCCCCAACACCATTCCATCCACAAACTCTCCCCCTCCCCCTCTCCATCTCCCACCCAACACCATTCCATTCCCAAACTCTCCTCTTCCCCCTCTCCATCTCCCCAACATTCCATCCCCAAACTCTCCCCTTCCCCCTCTCCATCTCCACCCAACACCATTTCATCCCCAAACTCTCCCCTTCCCCCTCGCCAACTCCACCCAACACCATTCCATTCCCAAACTCTCCTCTCCCCCTCTCCATCTCCCCAACATTCCATCCCCAAACTCTCCCATTCCCCCTCTCCATCTCCCCCAACACCATTCCATCCCCAAACTCTCCCCTTCCCCCTCTACATCTCCATCTCCACCCAACACCATTCCATCCCCAAACTCTCCCCTTCCCCCTCTCCATCTCCCCCCAACACAATTCCATCCCCAAACTCTCCCCATCCCATTCTCCATCTCCCCCCAACACCATTCCATCCCCAAACTCTCCCCTTCCCCCTCTAGATCTCCTCCCCCTACACTATTCCTTCCCCAAACTCTCCCCTTCCCCCTCTCCATCTCCCCCCAACACAATTCCATCCCCAAACTCTCCCCTTCCCCCTCTCCATCTCCCCCAACAGCATTCCATCCCCAAACTCTCCCCTTCCCCCTCTCCATCTCCCCCAACACCATTCCATCCCCAAACTCTCCACTTCCCCATCTCCATCTCCCCCTACACCATTCCATCCCCAAACTCTCCCCTTCCCCCTCTCCATCTCCCCCCAACACAATTCCATCCCCAAACTCTCCCCTTCCCCCTCTCCATCTCCCCCAACAGCATTCCATCCCCAAACTCTCCCCTTCCCCCTCTCCATCTCCCCCAAGACCATTCAATCCCCAAACTCTCCCACTTCCCCATATCCATCTCCCCCAATACCATTCCATCCCCAAACTCTCCCCATCCCCCTCTCCATCTCCCCGCAACACAATTCCATCCCCACACTCTCCCCTTCCCCATCTTCATCTCTCCCCGCAACACCATTCCATCCACAAACTCTCCCCTTCCCCATCTCCATCTCTCTCCAGCACCATGCCAACACCAAACTCTCCCCTTACCCCTCTCCATCTCCCCCAACTCCATTCCATCCCCAAACTCTCCCGTTCCCCCTCTCCAACTCCCCCAACACCATTCCATCCCCAAACTATCCCCTTCCCTACTCCATCTCACACCCCCAACACCATTCTATCCCCAAACTCTCCCCATCCCCCTCTCCATCTCCCCCAACACAATTCCATCCCCAAACTCTCCCCTTCCCCCTCTCCATCTCCCCAGCATCATTCCATCCCCAAACTCTCCCCTAGCCCCTCTCCATCTCTCCCCAACACCATTCCATCCCAAAACTCTCCCCTTCCCCCTCTCCATCTCCCCCCAACACCATTCCATCCCCAAACTCACCCCTTTCCCGTCTCCATCTCCCCCCCAACACCATTCCATCCCCAAACTCTCCCCTTCCCACTCTCCATCTCCCCCCAACACCATTCCACCCCAAACTCTCCCCTTCCCACTCTCCATCTCCCCCAACAGCAATCCATCCCCAAAATCTCCCCTTCCCCCTCTCCATCTCGCCCCAACACCATTCCATCCCCAAACTCTCCCTTTCCCCCACTCCATCTCCCCCTCAACACCATTCCATCCCCATAATCTCCCCTTCCCCCTCTCTATCTCCCCCCAACACCATTCCATACCCAAACTCTCCCCGTCCTCCTCTCCATCTCCCCTCAACACCATTCCATCCCCAAACTCTCCGCTTCCGCCTCTCCAACTCCCCCCAACACCATTCCATCCCCAAACTCTCCCCTTCCCCCTCTCCTTCTCCCCAACACCATTCCATCCCCAAACTCTCCCCTTCCCCCTCTCCATCTCCCACCAACACCATTCCATCCCCAAACTCTCCCCTTCCCTAGTACTTCTCACACCCCCAACACCATTCCATCCCCAAACTCTCCCCTTCCCCCTCTCCATTTCCCCCCCAACACCATTCCATCCACAAACTCTCCCCTTCCCCCTCTCCATCTCCCCCCCAACACCATTCCATTCCCAAACTCTCCTCTTCCCCCTCTCCATCTCCCCAACATTCCATCCCCAAACTCTCCCCATCCCCCTCTCCATCTCCCCCAACACCATTCCATCCCCAAACTCTCCCCTTCCCCCTCGCCAACTCCACCCAACACCATTCCATTCCCAAACTCTCCTCTCCCCCTCTCCATCTCCCCAACATTCCATCCCCAAACTCTCCCCTTCCCCCTCTCCATCTCCCCCAACACCATTCCATCCCCAAACTCTCCCCTTCCCCCTCTCCATCTCCATCTCCACCCAACACCATTCCATCCCCAAACTCTCACCTTCCCCCTCTCCATCTCCCCCAACACAATTCCACCCCCAAACTCTCCCCATCCCAATCTCCATCTCCCCCCAACACCATTCCATCCCCAAACTCTCCCCTTCCCCCTCTAGATCTCCTCCCCCTACACTATTCCTTCCCCAAACTCTCCCCTTCCCCCTCTCCATCTCCCCCCAACACAATTCCATCCCCAAACTCTCCCCTTCCCCCTCTCCATCTCCCCCAACAGCATTCCATCCCCAAACTCTCCCCTTCCCCCTCTCCATCTCCCCCAAAACCATTCCATCCCCAAACTCTCCACTTCCCCATATCCATCTCCCCCTACACCATACCATCCCCAAACTCTCCCCTTCCCCCTCTCCATCTCCCCCAACACAATTCCATCCCCAAACTCTCCCCTTCCCCCTCTCCATCTCCCCCAAGACCATTCAATCCCCAAACTCTCCCACTTCCCCATATCCATCTCCCCCAATACCATTCCATCCCCAAACTCTCCCCATCCCCCTCTCCATCTCCCCGAAACACAATTCCATCCCCACACTCTCCCCTTCCCCATCTTCATCTCACACCCCCAACACCATTCCATCCACATACTCCCCCCATCCCCCTCTCCATCTCCCCCAGCACCATTCCATCCCCAAACTCTCCCCTAGCCCCTCTCCATCTCTCCCCAACACCATTCCATCCCAAAACTCTCCCCTTCCCCCTCTCCATCTCCCCGCAACACCATTCCATCCCAAACTCACCCCCTCCCCCTCTCCATCTCCCCCCAACACCATTTCATCCCCAAACTCTCCCCTTCCCCCTCTCCATCTCCCCCCAACACCATTCCATCCCCAAACTCTCCCCTTCCCCCTCTCCATCTCCCCCCAACACCATTCCATCCCCAAACTCTCCCCTTCCCCTCTCCATCTCCCCCCAACACCATTCCATCCCCAAACTCTCTCCTTCCTCCTCTCCATCTCCACCCCCAAAACCATTCCATCCCCAAACTCTCCCCTTCCCCCCTCCATCTCCCCCCAACACCATTCCATCCCCAAACTCTCCCCTTCCCCCTCCATCTCCCCCAACACCATTCCATCCCCAAACTCTCTCCTTCCCCCTCTCCGTTTCCCCCCAACACCATTCAATCTCCGAACTCTCCCCTTCCCCCCTCCATCTCCCGATTCCATCCCCAAAGTCTCTCCTTCCCCTCTACATCTCCCCCAACACCATTCCATCCCCAAACTCTCCCCTTCCTCTCTCCATCTCCCCCCAACACCATTCCATCCCCAAACTCTCCCCTTCCCCCTCTACATCACCCCCAACACCATTCCATCCCCAAAATCTCCCCTTCCCCCACTCCATCTCCCCCTCAACACTATTCCATCCCCAAAATCTCCCCTTCCCTCTCTCTATCTCCCCCAACACCATTCCATCCCAAATCTTTCCCCTTGCCCCTCTCCATCTCCCCAACACCATTCCATCCCCAAACTCTCCCCATCCTCCTCTCCATCTCCCCCCAACACCATTCCATCCCCAAACTCTCCGCTTCCCCCTCTCCAGCTCCCCCCAACACCATTCCATCTCGAAACTATCCACTTCCCCCTCGCCATCTCCCCCGAACACCATTCCATCCCCAAACTCTCCCCTTCCCCCTCTCCATCTCCCCCAACACCATTCCATCCCCAAACTCTCCCCTTCCTCCTCTCCATCTCCCCCAACACCATTCCATCCCCAAACTCTCCCCTTCCCCCCTCCATCTCCCCCCAACACCATTCCATCCCCAAACTCTCCCCTTCCCCCCTCCATCCCCCCCCAACACCATTCCATCCCCAAACTCTCCCCTTCCCTCCTCCATCTCCCCCCAACACCATTCCATCCCCAAACTCTCTCCTTCCTCCTCTCCATCTCCCCCCAACACCATTCAATCTCCGAACTCTCCCCTTCTCCCTCTCCATCTCCCCCCAACACCATTCCATCCCCAAACTCTCCCCTTCCTCCTCTCTATCTCCCCCAACACCATTCCATCCCCAAACTCTCCCCTTCCCCCACTCCATCTCCCCCTCAACACTATTCCATCCCCAAAATCTCCCCTTCCCTCTCTCTATCTCCCCCAACACCATTCCATCCCAAATCTCTCCCCTTGCCCCTCTCCATCTCCCCAACACCATTCCATCCCCAAACTCTCCCCATCCTCCTCTCCATCTCCCCCAACACCATTCCATCCCCAAACTCTCCGCTTCCCCCTCTCCAGCTCCCCCCAACACCATTCCATCTCCAAACTATCCACTTCCCCCTCTCCATCTCCCCCGAACACCATTCCATCCCCAAACTCTCCCCTTACCCCTCTCCATCTCCCCGCAACACCATTCCATCCCCAAACTCTCTCCTTCCTCCTCTCCATCTCCACCCCCAAAACCATTCCATCCCCAAACTCTCCCCTTCCCCCCTCCATCTCCCCCCAACACCATTCCATCCCCAAACTCTCCCCTTCCCCCTCCATTTCCCCCAACACCATTCCATCCCCAAACTCTCTCCTTCCCCCTCTCCATTTCCCCCCAACACCATTCAATCTCCGAACTCTCCCCTTCCCCCCTCCATCTGCCGCCAACACTATTCCATCCCCAAAGTCTCCCCTTCCCCTCTACATCTCCCCCAACACCATTCCATCCCCAAACTCTCCCCTTCCTCTCTCCATCTCCCCCCAACACCATTCCATCCCCAAACTCTCCCCTTCCCCCTCTACATCACCCCCAACACCATTCCATCCCCAAAATCTCCCCTTCCCCCACTCCATCTCCCCCTCAACACTATTCCATCCCCAAAATCTCCCCTTCCCTCTCTCTATCTCCCCCAACACCATTCCATCCCAAATCTTTCCCCTTGCCCCTCTCCATCTCCCCAACACCATTCCATCCCCAAACTCTCCCCATCCTCCTCTCCATCTCCCCCCAACACCATTCCATCCCCAAACTCTCCGCTTCCCCCTCTCCAGCTCCCCCCAACACCATTCCATCTCGAAACTATCCACTTCCCCCGCGCCATCTCCCCCGAACACCATTCCATCCCCAAACTCTCTCCTTCCCCCTCTCCATCTCCCCCCAACACCATTCCATCCCCAAACTCTCCCCTTCCTCCTCTCCATCTCCCCCAACACCATTCCATCCCCAAACTCTCCCCTTCCCCCCTCCATCTCCCCCCAACACCATTCCATCCCCAAACTCTCCCCTTCCCCCCTCCATCTCCCCCCAACACCATTCCATCCCCAAACTCTCCCCTTCCCTCCTCCATCTCCCCCCAACACCATTCCATCCCCAAACTCTCTCCTTCCTCCTCTCCATCTCCCCCCAACACCATTCAATCTCCGAACTCTCCCCTTCTCCCTCTCCATCTCCCCCCAACACCATTCCATCCCCAAACTCTCCCCTTCCTCCTCTCTATCTCCCCCAACACCATTCCATCCCCAAACTCTCCCCTTCCCCCACTCCATCTCCCCCTCAACACTATTCCATCCCCAAAATCTCCCCTTCCCTCTCTCTATCTCCCCCAACACCATTCCATCCCAAATCTCTCCCCTTGCCCCTCTCCATCTCCCCAACACCATTCCATCCCCAAACTCTCCCCATCCTCCTCTCCATCTCCCCCAACACCATTCCATCCCCAAACTCTCCGCTTCCCCCTCTCCAGCTCCCCCCAACACCATTCCATCTCCAAACTATCCACTTCCCCCTCTCCATCTCCCCCGAACACCATTCCATCCCCAAACTCTCCCCTTACCCCTCTCCATCTCCCCGCAACACCATTCCATCCCCAAACTCTCCCCTTCCCCCTCTCCATCTCCCCCGAACACCATTCCATCCCCAAACTCTCCCCTTCCCCTCTCCATCTCCCCGCAACACCATTCCATCCCCAAACTCTCCCCTTCCCCATCTCCATCTCTCCACAGTACCATTCCATCCCCAAACTCTCCCCTTCCCCCTCTCCACCTCCCCCAACACTATTCCATCCCCAAACTCTCCCCTTCCCCCACTCCATCTGCCCCTCAACACTATTCCATCCCCAAAATCTCCCCTTCCCTCTCTCTGTCTCCCCCAACACCATTCCATCCCAAATCTCTCCCCTTGCCCCTCTCCATCTCCCCCAACACCATTCCATCCCCAAACTCTCCCCTTCCTCTCTCCATCTCCCCCCAACACCATTCCATCCCCAAACTCTCCCCTTCCCCCTCTACATCACCCCCAACACCATTCCATCCCCAAAATCTCCCCTTCCCCCACTCCATCTCCCCCTCAAAACTATTCCATCCCCAAAATCTCCCCTTCCCTCTCTCTATCTCCCCCAACACCATTCCATCCCAAATCTTTCCCCTTGCCCCTCTCCATCTCCCCAACACCATTCCATCCCCAAACTCTCCCCATCCTCCTCTCCATCTCCCCCCAACACCATTCCATCCCCAAACTCTCCGCTTCCCCCTCTCCAGCTCCCCCAACACCATTCCATCTCGAAACTATCCACTTACCCTCTCCATCTCCCCCGAACACCATTCCATCCCCAAACTCTCCCCTTCCCCCTCTCCATCTCCCCGCAACACCATTCCATCCCCAAACTCTCCCCTTCCCCCTCTCCATCTCCCCCCAACACCATTCCATCCCCAAACTCTCCCCTTCCTCCTCTCCATCTCCCCCAACACCATTCCATCCCCAAACTCTCCCCTTCCCCCCTCCATCTCCCCCCAACACCATTCCATCCCCAAACTCTCCCCTTCCCCCCTCCATCTCCCCCCAACACCATTCCATCCCCAAACTCTCCCCTTCCCTCCTCCATCTCCCCCCAACACCATTCCATCCCCAAACTCTCTCCTTCCTCCTCTCCATCTCCCCCCAACACCATTCAATCTCCGAACTCTCCCCTTCTCCCTCTCCATCTCCCCCCAACACCATTCCATCCCCAAACTCTCCCCTTCCTCCTCTCCATCTCCCCCAACACCATTCCATCCCCAAACTCTCCCCTTCCCCCACTCCATCTCCCCCTCAACACTATTCCATCCCCAAAATCTCCCCTTCCCTCTCTCTATCTCCCCCAACACCATTCCATCCCAAATCTCTCCCCTTGCCCCTCTCCATCTCCCCCAACACCATTCCATCCCCAAACTCTCCCCATCCTCCTCTCCATCTCCCCCCAACACCATTCCATCCCCAAACTCTCCGCTTTCCCCTCTCCACCTCCCCCAACACCATTCCATCCCCAAACTCTCCCCTTCCTCCTCTCCATCTCCCTCCAACACCATTCCATCCCCAAACTCTCCGCTTCCCCCTCTCCAGCTCCCCCCAACACCATTCTATCTCCAAACTATCCACTTCCCCTTCTCCATCTCCCCCGAACACCATTCCATCCCCAAACTCTCCCCTTCCCCTCTCCATCTCCCCGCAACACCATTCCATCCCCAAACTCTCCCCTTCCCCCTCTCCATCTCCCCCCAACACCATTCCATCCCCAAACTCTCCCCTTCCTCCTCTCCATCTCCCCCAACACCATTCCATCCCCAAACTCTCCCCTTCCCCCCTCCATCTCCCCCCAACACAATTCCATCCCCAAACTCTCCCCTTCCCCCCTCCATCTCCCCCCAACACCATTCCATCCCCAAACTCTCCCCTTCCCCCCTCCATCTCCCCCCAACACCATTCCATCCCCAAACTCTCTCCTTCCTCCTCTCCATCTCCCCCAAACACCATTCAATCTCCGAACTCTCCCCTTCCCCCTCTCCATCTCCCCCCAACACCATTCCATCCCCAAACTCTCCCCTTCCCCCTCTCCATCTCCCCCCAACACCATTCCATCCCCAAACTCTCCCCTTCCCCTCTCCATCTCCCCCCAACACCATTCCATCCCCAAACTCTCCCCTTCCCCTCTCCATCTCCCCCCAACACCATTCCATCCCCAAACTCTCTCCTTCCTCCTCTCCATCTCCACCCCCAAAACCATTCCATCCCCAAACTCTCCCCATCCCCCTCTCCATCTCCCCCCAACACCATTCCATCCCCAAACTCTCCCCTTCCCCCTCTACATCACCCCCAACACCATTCCATCCCCAAAATCTCCCCTTCCCCCACTCCATCTCCCCCTCAACACTATTCCATCCCCAAAATCTCCCCTTCCCCCTCTCCATCTCCCCCGAACACCATTCCATCCCCAAACTCTCCCCTTGCCCCTCTCCATCTCCCCGCAACACCATTCCATCCCCAAACTCTCCCCTTCCCCCTCTCCATCTCCCCCCAACACCATTCCATCCCCAAACTCTCCCCTTCCCCCCTCCATCTCCCCCCAACACCATTCCATCCCCAAACTCTCCCCTTCCCCCCTCCATCTCCCCCCAACACCATTCCATCCCCAAACTCTCCCCTTCCCCCCTCCATCTCCCAGAACACCTTTCCATCCCCAAACTCTCTCCTTCCTCCTCTCCATCTCCCCCCAACACCATTCAATCTCCGAACTCTCCCCTTCCCCCTCTCCATCTCCCCCCAACACCATTCCATCCCCAAACTCTCCCCTTCCCCCTCTCCATCTCCCCCCAACACCATTCCATCCCCAAACTCTCCCCTTCCCCTCTCCATCTCCCCCCAACACCATTCCATCCCCAAACTCTCCACTTCCCCTCTCCATCTCCCCCCAACACCATTCCATCCCCAAACTCTCTCCTTCCTCCTCTCCATCTCCACCCCCAAAACCATTCCATCCCCAAACTCTCCCCTTCCCCCACTTCATCTCCCCCAACACCATTGCATCCCCAAACTCTCCCCTTCCCCCCTCCATCTCCCGCCAACACCATTCCATCCCCAAACTCTCCCCATCCCATTCTCCATCTCCTCCCAACACCATTCCATCCCCAAACTCTCCCCTTCCCCCTCTACATCACCCCCAACACCATTCCATCTCCAAAATCTCCCCTTCCCCCACTCCATCTCCCCCTCAACACTATTCCATCCCCAAAATCTCCCCTTCCCTCTCTCTATCTCCCCCAACACCATTCCATCCCAAATCTCTCCCCTTGCCCCTCTCCATCTCCCCCAACACCATTCCATCCCCAAACTCTCCCCATCCTCCTCTCCATCTCCCCCCAACACCATTCCATCCCCAAACTCTCCGCTTTCCCCTCTCCAGCTCCCCCCAACACCATTCCATCTCCAAACTATCCACTTCCCCCTCTCCATCTCCCCCGAACACCATTCCATCCCCAAACTCTCTCCTTCCCCCTCTCCATCTCCCCGCAACACCATTCCATCCCCAAACTCTCCACTTCCCCATTTCCATCTCTCCACAGTACCATTCCAAACCCAAACTCTCCCCTCCCCCCTCTCCACCTCCCCCAACACCATTCCATCCCCAAATTCTCTCCTTCCTCCTCCCCATCTCCACCCCCAAAACCATTCCATCCCCAAACTCTCCCCTTCCCCCACTTCATCTCCCCCCAACACCATTGCATCCCCAAACTCTCCCCTTCCCCCTCTCCATCTCCCGCCAACACCATTCCATCCCCAAACTCTCCCCATCCCATTCTCCATCTCCCCCCAACACCATTCCATCCCCAAACTCTCCCCTTCCCCCTCTACATCACCCCCAACACCATTCCATCCCCAAAATCTCCCCTTCCCCCACTCCATCTCCCCCTCAACACTATTCCATCCCCAAAATCTCCCCTTCCCTCTCTCTATCTCCCCCAACACCATTCCATCCCAAATCTCTCCCCTTGCCCCTCTCCATCTCCCCCAACACCATTCCATCCCCAAACTCTCCACATCCTCCTCTCCATCTCCCTCCAACACCATTCCATCCCCAAACTCTCCGCTTCCCCCTCTCCAGCTCCCCCCAACACCATTCTATCTCCAAACTATCCACTTCCCCCTCTCCATCTCCCCCCAACACCATTCCATCCCAAACTCACACCTTTCCCGTCTCCATCTCCCCCCCAACACCATTCCATCCCCAAACTCTCCCCTTCCCACTCTCCATCTCCCCCCAACACCATTCCACCCCAAACTCTCCCCTTCCCACTCTCCATCTCCCCCAACAGCAATCCATCCCCAAAATCTCCCCTTCCCCCTCTCCATCTCGCCCCAACACCATTCCATCCCCAAACTCTCCCTTTCCCCCACTCCATCTCCCCCTCAACACCATTCCATCCCCATAATCTCCCCTTCCCCCTCTCTATCTCCCCCCAACACCATTCCATACCCAAACTCTCCCCGTCCTCCTCTCCATCCCCCCCAACACCATTCCATCCCCAAACTCTCCGCTTCCGCCTCTCCAACTCCCCCCAACACCATTCCATCCCCAAACTCTCCCCTTCCCCCTCTCCTTCTCCCCAACACCATTCCATCCCCAAACTCTCCCCTTCCCCCTCTCCATCTCCCACCAACACCATTCCATCCCCAAACTCTCCCCTTCCCTAGTACTTCTCACACCCCCAACACCATTCCATCCCCAAACTCTCACCTTCCCCCTCTCCATTTCCCCCCCAACACCATTCCATCCACAAACTCTCCCCTTCCCCCTCTCCATCTCCCCCCCAACACCATTCCATTCCCAAACTCTCCTCTTCCCCCTCTCCATCTCCCCAACATTCCATCCCCAAACTCTCCCCTTCCCCCTCTCCATCTCCCCCAACACCATTCCATCCCCAAACTCTCCCCTTCCCCCTCGCCAACTCCACCCAACACCATTCCATTCCCAAACTCTCCTCTCCCCCTCTCCATCTCCCCAACATTCCATCCCCAAACTCTCCCATTCCCCCTCTCCATCTCCCCCAACACCATTCCATCCCCAAACTCTCCCCTTCCCCCTCTCCATCTCCATCTCCACCCAACACCATTCCATCCCCAAACTCTCACCTTCCCCCTCTCCATCTCGCCCAACACAATTCCACCCCCAAACTCTCCCCATCCCAATCTCCATCTCCCCCCAACACCATTCCATCCCCAAACTCTCCCCTTCCCCCTCTAGATCTCCTCCCCCTACACTATTACTTCCCCAAACTCTCCCCTTCCCCCTCTCCATCTCCCCCCAACACAATTCCATCCCCAAACTCTCCCCTTCTCCCTCTCCATCTCCCCCAACAGCATTCCATCCCCAAACTCTCCCCTTCCCCCTCTCCATCTCCCCCAAAACCATTCCATCCCCAAACTCTCCACTTCCCCATATCCATCTCCCCCTACACCATACCATCCCCAAACTCTCCCCTTCCCCCTCTCCATCTCCCCGCAACACAATTCCATCCCCAAACTCTCCCCTTCCCCCTCTCCATCTCCCCCAAGACCATTCAATCCCAAACTCTCCCACTTCCCCATATCCATCTCCCCCAATACCATTCCATCCCCAAACTCTCCCCATCCCCCTCTCCATCTCCCCGAAACACAATTCCATCCCCACACTCTCCCCTTCCCCATCTTCATCTTACACCCCCAACACCATTCCATCCACATACTCCACCCATCCCCCTCTCCATCTCCCCCAGCACCATTCCATCCCCAAACTCTCCCCTAGCCCCTCTCCATCTCTCCCCAACACCATTCCATCCCAAAACTCTCCCCTTCCCCCTCTCCATCTCCCCGCAACACCATTCCATCCCAAACTCACCCCTCCCCCTCTCCATCTCCCCCCAACACCATTTCATCCCCAAACTCTCCCCTTCCCCCTCTCCATCTCCCCCCAACACCATTCCATCCCCAAACTCTCCCCTTCCCCTCTCCATCTCCCCCCAACACCATTCCATCCCCAAACTCTCCCCTTCCCCTCTCCATCTCCCCCCAACACCATTCCATCCCCAAACTCTCTCCTTCCTCCTCTCCATCTCCACCCCCAAAACCATTCCATCCCCAAACTCTCCCCTTCCCCCCTCCATCTCCCCCCAACACCATTCCATCCCCAAACTCTCCCCTTCCCCCTCCATCTCCCCCAACACCATTCCATCCCCAAACTCTCTCCTTCCCCCTCTCCATTTCCCCCCAACACCATTCAATCTCCGAACTCTCCCCTTCCCCCCTCCATCTCCCGCCAACACTATTCCATCCCCAAAGTCTCCCCTTCCCCTCTACATCTCCCCCAACACCATTCCATCCCCAAACTCTCCCCTTCCTCTCTCCATCTCCCCCCAACACCATTCCATCCCCAAACTCTCCCCTTCCCCCTCTACATCACCCCCAACACCATTCCATCCCCAAAATCTCCCCTTCCCCCACTCCATCTCCCCCTCAACACTATTCCATCCCCAAAATCTCCCCTTCCCTCTCTCTATCTCCCCCAACACCATTCCATCCCAAATCTTTCCCCTTGCCCCTCTCCATCTCCCCAACACCATTCCATCCCCAAACTCTCCCCATCCTCCTCTCCATCTCCCCCCAACACCATTCCATCCCCAAACTCTCCGCTTCCCCCTCTCCAGCTCCCCCCAACACCATTCCATCTCGAAACTATCCACTTCCCCCTCGCCATCTCCCCCGAACACCATTCCATCCCCAAACTCTCCCCTTCCCCCTCTCCATCTCCCCCCAACACCATTCCATCCCCAAACTCTCCCCTTCCTCCTCTCCATCTCCCCCAACACCATTCCATCCCCAAACTCTCCCCTTCCCCCCTCCATCTCCCCCCAACACCATTCCATCCCCAAACTCTCCCCTTCCCCCTCTCCATCTCCCCCCAACACCATTCCATCCCCAAACTCTCCCCTTCCCTCCTCCATCTCCCCCCAACACCATTCCATCCCCAAACTCTCTCCTTCCTCCTCTCCATCTCCCCCCAACACCATTCAATCTCCGAACTCTCCCCTTCTCCCTCTCCATCTCCCAACAACACCATTCCATCCCCAAACTCTCCCCATCCTCCTCTCCATCTCCCCCAACACCATTCCATCCCCAAACTCTCCGCTTCCCCCTCTCCAGCTCCCCCCAACACCATTCCATCTCCAAACTATCCACTTCCCCCTCTCCATCTCCCCCGAACACCATTCCATCCCCAAACTCTCCCCTTACCCCTCTCCATCTCCCCGCAACACCATTCCATCCCCAAACTCTCCCCTTCCCCCTCTCCATCTCCCCCGAACACCATTCCATCCCCAAACTCTCCCCTTCCCCTCTCCATCTCCCCGCAACACCATTCCATCCCCAAACTCTCCCCTTCCCCATCTCCATCTCTCCACAGTACCATTCCATCCCCAAACTCTCCCCTTCCCCCTCTCCACCTCCCCCAACACTATTCCATCCCCAAACTCTCCCCTTCCCCCACTCCATCTGCCCCTCAACACTATTCCATCCCCAAAATCTCCCCTTCCCTCTCTCTGTCTCCCCCAACACCATTCCATCCCAAATCTCTCCCCTTGCCCCTCTCCATCTCCCCCAACACCATTCCATCCCCAAACTCTCCCCATCCTCTCTCCATCTCCCCCCAACACCATTCCATCCCCAAACTCTCCCCTTCCCCCTCTACATCACCCCCAACACCATTCCATCCCCAAAATCTCCCCTTCCCCCACTCCATCTCCCCCTCAAAACTATTCCATCCCCAAAATCTCCCCTTCCCTCTCTCTATCTCCCCCAACACCATTCCATCCCAAATCTTTCCCCTTGCCCCTCTCCATCTCCCCAACACCATTCCATCCCCAAACTCTCCCCATCCTCCTCTCCATCTCCCCCCAACACCATTCCATCCCCAAACTCTCCGCTTCCCCCTCTCCAGCTCCCCCCAACACCATTCCATCTCGAAACTATCCACTTCCCCCTCTCCATCTCCCCCGAACACCATTCCATCCCCAAACTCTCCCCTTCCCCCTCTCCATCTCCCCGCAACACCATTCCATCCCCAAACTCTCCCCTTCCCCCTCTCCATCTCCCCCCAACACCATTCCATCCCCAAACTCTCCCCTTCCTCCTCTCCATCTCCCCCAACACCATTCCATCCCCAAACTCTCCCCTTCCCCCCTCCATCTCCCCCCAACACCATTCCATCCCCAAACTCTCCCCTTCCCCCCTCCATCTCCCCCCAACACCATTCCATCCCCAAACTCTCCCCTTCCCTCCTCCATCTCCCCCCAACACCATTCCATCCCCAAACTCTCTCCTTCCTCCTCTCAATCTCCCCCCAACACCATTCAATCTCCGAACTCTCCCCTTCTCCCTCTCCATCTCCCCCCAACACCATTCCATCCCCAAACTCTCCCCTTCCTCCTCTCCATCTCCCCAACACCATTCCAACCCCAAACTCTCCCCTTCCCCCACTCCATCTCCCCCTCAACACTATTCCATCCCCAAAATCTCCCCTTCCCTCTCTCTATCTCCCCCAACACCATTCCATCCCAAATCTCTCCCCTTGCCCCTCTCCATCTCCCCCAACACCATTCCATCCCCAAACTCTCCCCATCCTCCTCTCCATCTCCCCCAACACCATTCCATCCCCAAACTCTCCGCTTCCCCCCCTCCATCTCCCGCCAACACCATTCCATCCCCAAACTCTCCCCATCCCATTCTCCATCTCCCCCCAACACCATTCCATCCCCAAACTCTCCCCTTCCCCCTCTACATCACCCCCAACACCATTCCATCCCCAAAATCTCCCCTTCCCCCACTCCATCTCCCCCTCAACACTATTCCATCCCCAAAATCTCCCCTTCCCTCTCTCTATCTCCCCCAACACCATTCCATCCCAAATCTCTCCCCTTGCCCCTCTCCATCTCCCCCAACACCATTCCATCCCCAAACTCTCCCCATCCTCCTCTCCATCTCCCCCCAACACCATTCCATCCCCAAACTCTCCGCTTTCCCCTCTCCACCTACCCCAACACCATTCCATCCCCAAACTCTCCCCTTCCTCCTCTCCATCTCCCCCAACACCATTCCATCCCCAAACTCTCCCCATCCTCCTCTCCATCTCCCCCCAACACCATTCCATCCCCAAACTCTCCGCTTCCCCCTCTCCAGCTCCCCCCAACACCATTCCATCTCCAAACTATCCACTTCCCCCTCTCCATCTCCCCCGAACACCATTCCATCCCCAAACTCTCCCCTTCCCCTCTCCATCTCCCCGCAACACCATTCCATCCCCAAACTCTCCCCTTCCTCCCCTCCATCTCCCCCAGCACCATTCCATCCCCAAACTCTCTCCTTCCGCCTCTCCATTTCCCCCCAACACCATTCAATCTCCGAACTCTCCCCTTCCTCCTCTCCATCTCCCCCAACACCATTCCATCCCCAAACTCTCCCCATCCTCCTCTCCATCTCCCCCCAACACCATTCCATCCCCAAACTCTCCCCTTGCCCCTCTCCATCTCCCCGCAACACCATTCCATCCCCAAACTCTCCCCTTCCCCCTCTCCATCTCCCCCAACACCATTCCATCCCCAAACTCTCCCCTTCCCCCCTCCATCTCCCCCCAACACCATTCCATCCCCAAACTCTCCCCTTCCCCCTCCATCTCCCCCCAACACCATTTCATCCCCAAACTCTCCCCTTCCCCCCTCCATCTCCCCCAACACCATTCCATCCCCAAACTCTCTCCTTCCTCCTCTCCATCTCCCCCCAACACCATTCAATCTCCGAACTCTCCCCTTCCCCCTCTCCATCTCCCCCCAACACCATTCCATCCCCAAACTCTCCCCTTCCCCCTCTCCATCTCCCCCCAACACCATTCCATCCCCAAACTCTCCCCTTCCCCTCTCCATCTCCCCCCAACACCATTCCATCCCCAAACTCTCCCCTTCCCCTCTCCATCTCCCCCCAACACCATTCCATCCCCAAACTCTCTCCTTCCTCCTCTCCATCTCCACCCCCAAAACCATTCCATCCCCAAACTCTCCCCTTCCCCCACTTCATCTCCCCCCAACACCATTGCATCCCCAAACTCTCCCCTTCCCCCCTCCATCTCCCGCCAACACCATTCCATCCCCAAACTCTCCCCATCCCATTCTCCATCTCCTCCCAACACCATTCCATCCCCAAACTCTCCCCTTCCCCCTCTACATCACCCCCAACACCATTCCATCCGCAAAATCTCCCCTTCCCCCACTCCATCTCCCCCTCAACACTATTCCATCCCCAAAATCTCCCCTTCCCTCTCTCTATCTCCCCCAACACCATTCCATCCCAAATCTCTCCCCTTGCCCCTCTCCATCTCCCCCAACACCATTCCATCCCCAAACTCTCCCCATCCTCCTCTCCATCTCCCCCCAACACCATTCCATCCCCAAACTCTCCGCTTTCCCCTCTCCAGCTCCCCCCAACACCATTCCATCTCCAAACTATCCACTTCCCCCTCTCCATCTCCCCCGAACACCATTCCATCCCCAAACTCTCTCCTTCCCCCTCTCCATCTCCCCGCAACACCATTCCATCCCCAAACTCTCCACTTCCCCATTTCCATCTCTCCACAGTACCATTCCAAACCCAAACTCTCCCCTCCCCCCTCTCCACCTCCCCCAACACCATTCCATCCCCAAACTCTCTCCTTCCTCCTCCCCATCTCCACCCCCAAAACCATTCCATCCCCAAACTCTCCCCTTCCCCCACTTCATCTCCCCCCAACACCATTGCATCCCCAAACTCTCCCCTTCCCCCCTCCATCTCCCGCCAACACCATTCCATCCCCAAACTCTCCCCATCCCATTCTCCATCTCCCCCCAACACCATTCCATCCCCAAACTCTCCCCTTCCCCCTCTACATAACCCCCAACACCATTCCATCCCCAAAATCTCCCCTTCCCCCACTCCATCTCCCCCTCAACACTATTCCATCCCCAAAATCTCCCCTTCCCTCTCTCTATCTCCCCCAACACCATTCCATCCCAAATCTCTCCCCTTGCCCCTCTCCATCTCCCCCAACACCATTCCATCCCCAAACTCTCCCCATCCTCCTCTCCATCTCCCTCCAACACCATTCCATCCCCAAACTCTCCGCTTCCCCCTCTCCAGCTCCCCCCAACACCATTCTATCTCCAAACTATCCACTTCCCCTTCTCCATCTCCCCCGAAAACCATTCCATCCCCAAACTCTCCCCTTCCCCTCTCCATCTCCCCGCAACACCATTCCATCCCCAAACTCTCCCCTTCCCCCTCTCCATCTCCCCCCAACACCATTCCATCCCCAAACTCTCCCCTCTCCTCCTCTCCATCTCCCCCCAACACCATTCCATCCCCAAACTCTCCCCTTCCCCCTCTCCATCTCCCCCCAACACAATTCCATCCCCAAACTCTCCCCATCCCCTTCTCCATCTCCCCCCCACACCATTCCATCCCCAAACTCTCCCCTTCCCCCTCTCCATCTCCCCCCAACACCATTCCATCCCCAAACTCTCTCCTTCCTCCTCTCCATCTCCCCCCAACACCATTCAATCTCCGAACTCTCCCCTTCCCCCTCTCCATCTCCCCCCAACACCATTCCATCCCCAAACTCTCCCCTTCCCCCTCTCCATCTCCCCCCAACACCATTCCATCCCCAAACTCTCCCCTTCCCCCCTCCATCTCCCCCCAACACCATTCCATCCCCAAACGCTCCCCTTCCCCCCTCCATCTCCCAGAACACCATTCCATCCCCAAACTCTCCCCTTCCCCCTCTACATCACCCCCAACACCATTCCATCCCCAAAATCTCCCCTTCCCCCACTCCATCTCCCCCTCAACACTATTCCATCCCCAAAATCTCCCCTTCCCTCTCTCTATCTCCCCCAACACCATTCCATCCCAAATCTCTCCCCTTGCCCCTCTCCATCTCCCCCAACACCATTCCATCCCCAAACTCTCCCCATCCTCCTCTCCATCTCCCCCCAACACCATTCCATCCCCAAACTCTCCGCTTTCCCCTCTCCAGCTCCCCCCAACACCATTCCATCTCCAAACTATCCACTTCCCCCTCTCCATCTCCCCCGAACACCATTCCATCCCCAAACTCTCTCCTTCCCCCTCTCCATCTCCCCGCAACACCATTCCATCCCCAAACTCTCCACTTCCCCATTTCCATCTCTCCACAGTACCATTCCAAACCCAAACTCTCCCCTCCCCCCTCTCCACCTCCCCCAACACCATTCCATCCCCAAACTCTCTCCTTCCTCCTCTCCATCTCCACCCCCAAAACCATTCCATCCCCAAACTCTCCCCATCCCCCCTCCATCTCCCCCCAACACCATTCCATCCCCAAACTCTCCCCTTCCCCTCTCCATCTCCCCCGAACACCATTCCATCCCCAAACTCTCCCCTTCCCCCTCTACATCACCCCCAACACCATTCCATCCCCAAAATCTCCCCTTCCCCCACTCCATCTCCCCCTCAACACTATTCCATCCCCAAAATCTCCCCTTCCCCCTCTCCATCTCCCCCGAACACCATTCCATCCCCAAACTCTCCCCTTGCCCCTCTCCATCTCCCCGCAACACCATTCCATCCCCAAACTCTCCCCTTCCCCCTCTCCATCTCCCCCCAACACCATTCCATCCCCAAACTCTCCCCTGCCCCCCTCCATCTCCCCCCAACACCATTCCATCCCCAAACTCTCCCCTTCCCCCCTCCATCTCCCAGAACACCATTCCATCCCCAAACTCTCTCCTTCCTCCTCTCCATCTCCCCCCAACACCATTCAATCTCCGAACTCTCCCCTTCCCCCTCTCCATCTCCCCCCAACACCATTCCATCCCCAAACTCTCCCCTTCCCCCTCTCCATCTCCCCCCAACACCATTCCATCCCCAAACTCTCCCCTTCCCCTCTCCATCTCCCCCCAACACCATTCCATCCCCAAACTCTCCACTTCCCCTCTCCATCTCCCCCCAACACCATTCCATCCCCAAACTCTCTCCTTCCTCCTCTCCATCTCCACCCCCAAAACCATTCCATCCCCAAACTCTCCCCTTCCCCCACTTCATCTCCCCCCAACACCATTGCATCCCCAAACTCTCCCCTTCCCCCCTCCATCTCCCGCCAACACCATTCCATCCCCAAACTCTCCCCATCCCATTCTCCATCTCCTCCCAACACCATTCCATCCCCAAACTCTCCCCTTCCCCCTCTACATCACCCCCAACACCATTCCATCTCCAAAATCTCCCCTTCCCCCACTCCATCTCCCCCTCAACACTATTCCATCCCCAAAATCTCCCCTTCCCTCTCTCTATCTCCCCCAACACCATTCCATCCCAAATCTCTCCCCTTGCCCCTCTCCATCTCCCCCAACACCATTCCATCCCCAAACTCTCCCCATCCTCCTCTCCATCTCCCCCCAACACCATTCCATCCCCAAACTCTCCGCTTTCCCCTCTCCAGCTCCCCCCAACACCATTCCATCTCCAAACTATCCACTTCCCCCTCTCCATCTCCCCCGAACACCATTCCATCCCCAAACTCTCTCCTTCCCCCTCTCCATCTCCCCGCAACACCATTCCATCCCCAAACTCTCCACTTCCCCATTTCCATCTCTCCACAGTACCATTCCAAACCCAAACTCTCCCCTCCCCCCTCTCCACCTCCCCCAACACCATTCCATCCCCAAATTCTCTCCTTCCTCCTCCCCATCTCCACCCCCAAAACCATTCCATCCCCAAACTCTCCCCTTCCCCCACTTCATCTCTCCCCAACACCATTGCATCCCCAAACTCTCCCCTTCCCCCCTCCATCTCCCGCCAACACCATTCCATCCCCAAACTCTCCCCATCCCATTCTCCATCTCCCCCCAACACCATTCCATCCCCAAACTCTCCCCTTCCCCCTCTACATCACCCCCAACACCATTCCATCCCCAAAATCTCCCCTTCCCCCACTCCATCTCCCCCTCAACACTATTCCATCCCCAAAATCTCCCCTTCCCTCTCTCTATCTCCCCCAACACCATTCCATCCCAAATCTCTCCCCTTGCCCCCCTCCATCTCCCCCAACACCATTCCATCCCCAAACTCTCCACATCCTCCTCTCCATCTCCCTCCAACACCATTCCATCCCCAAACTCTCCGCTTCCCCCTCTCCAGCTCCCCCCAACACCATTCTATCTCCAAACTATCCACTTCCCCCTCTCCATCTCCCCCGAACACCATTCCATCCCCAAACTCTCCCCTTCCCCTCTCCATCTCCCCGCAACACCATTCCATCCCCAAACTCTCCCCTTCCCCCTCTCCATCTCCCCCCAACACCATTCCATCCCCAAACTCTCCCCTTCCTCCTCTCCATCTCCCCCAACACCATTCCATCCCCAAACTCTCCCCTTCCCCCCTCCATCTCCCCCCAACACAATTCCATCCCCAAACTCTCCCCTTCCCCCTCCATCTCCCCCCAACACCATTCCATCCCCAAACTCTCCCCTTCCCCCCTCCATCTCCCCCTCCATCTCCCCCCAACACCATTCCATCCCCAAACTCTCTCCTTCCTCCTCTCCATCTCCCCCCAACACCATTCAATCTCCGAACTCTCCCCTTCCCCCTCTCCATCTCCCCCCAACACCATTCCATCCCCAAACTCTCCCCTTCCCCCTCTCCATCTCCCCCCAACACCATTCCATCCCCAAACTCTCCCCTTCCCCTCTCCATCTCCCCCCAACACCATTCCATCCCCAAACTCTCCCCTTCCCCTCTCCATCTCCCCCCAACACCATTCCATCCCCAAACTCTCTCCTTCCTCCTCTCCATCTCCACCCCCAAAACCATTCCATCCCCAAACTCTCCCCATCCCCCCTCCATCTCCCCCCAACACCATTCCATCCCCAAACTCTCCCCTTCCCCCTCCATCTCCCCCCAACACCATTCCATCCCCAAACTCTCTCCATCCTCCTCTCCATCTCCCCCCAACACCATTCAATCTCCGAACTCTCCCGTTCCCCCTCTCCATCTCCCCCAACACCATTCGATCCCCAAACTCTCCCATTCCCCCTCTCCATCTCCCCCAACACCATTCCATCCCCAAACTCTCCCCTTCCCCTCTCCATCTCCCCCCAACACCATTCCATCCCCAAACTCTCCCCTTCCCCCCTCCATCTCGCCCCAACACCATTCCATCCCCAAACTCTCTCCTTCCTCCTCTCCATCTACCCCCAACACCATTCAATCTCCGAACTCTCCCCTTCCCCCTCTCCATCTCCCCCTAACACCATTCCATCCCCAAACTCTCCCCTTCCCCCACTCCATCTCCCCCCAACACCATTCCATCCCCAAACTCTCCCCTTCCCCTCTCCATCTCCCCCAACACCATTCCATCCCCAAACTCTCCCCTTCCCCTCTCCATCTCCCCCCAACACCATTCCATCTCCAAACTATCCACTTCCCCCTCTCCATCTCCCCCGAACACCATTCCATCCCCAAACTCTCCCCTTCCCCCTCTCCATCTCCCCGCAACACCATTCCATCCCCAAACTCTCCCACTCCCCCTCTCCATCTCCCCCAACACCATTCCATCCCCAAACTCTCCCCTTCCTCCTCTCCATCTCCCCCAACACCATTCCATCCCCAAACTCTCCCCTTCCTCCTCTCCATCTCCCCCAACACCATTCCATCCCCAAACTCTCCCCATCCTCCTCTCCATCTCCCCCCAACACCATTCCATCCCCAAACTCTCCGCTTCCCCCTCTCCAGCTCCCCCCAACACCATTCCATCCCCAAACTATCCACTTCCCCCTCTCCATCTCCCCCGAACACCATTCCATCCCCAAACTCTCCCCTTCCCCCTCTCCATCTCCCCGCAACACCATTCCATCCCCAAACTCTCCCCTTCCCCATCTCCATCTCCCCGGAACACCATTCCATCCCCAAACTCTCCCCTTCCCCTCTCCATCTCCCCCCAACACCATTCAATCTCCGAACTCTCCCCTTCCCCCTCTCCATCTCCCCCCAACACCATTCCATCCCCAAACTCTCCCCTTCCCCCTCTCCATCTCCCCCCAACACCATTCCATCCCCAAACTCTCCCCTTCCCCTCTCCATCTCCCCCCAACACCATTCCATCCCCAAACTCTCCACTTCCCCTCTCCATCTCCCCCCAACACCATTCCATCCCCAAACTCTCTCCTTCCTCCTCTCCATCTCCACCCCCAAAACCATTCCATCCCCAAACTCTCCCCTTCCCCCACTTCATCTCCCCCCAACACCATTGCATCCCCAAACTCTCCCCTTCCCCCCTCCATCTCCCGCCAACACCATTCCATCCCCAAACTCTCCCCATCCCATTCTCCATCTCCTCCCAACACCATTCCATCCCCAAACTCTCCCCTTCCCCCTCTACATCACCCCCAACACCATTCCATCTCCAAAATCTCCCCTTCCCCCACTCCATCTCCCCCTCAACACTATTCCATCCCCAAAATCTCCCCTTCCCTCTCTCTATCTCCCCCAACACCATTCCATCCCAAATCTCTCCCCTTGCCCCTCTCCATCTCCCCCAACACCATTCCATCCCCAAAGTCTCACCATCCTCCTCCCCATCTCCCCCCAACACCATTCCATCCCCAAACTCTCCGCTTTCCCCTCTCCAGCTCCCCCCAACACCATTCCATCTCCAAACTATCCACTTCCCCCTCTCCATCTCCCCCGAACACCATTCCATCCCCAAACTCTCTCCTTCCCCCTCTCCATCTCCCCGCAACACCATTCCATCCCCAAACTCTCCACTTCCCCATTTCCATCTCTCCACAGTACCATTCCAAACCCAAACTCTCCCCTCCCCCCTCTCCACCTCCCCCAACACCATTCCATCCCCAAATTCTCTCCTTCCTCCTCCCCATCTCCACCCTCAAAACCATTCCATCCCCAAACTCTCCCCTTCCTCCTCTCCATCTCCCCCAACACCATTCCATCCCCAAACTCTCCCCTTCCCCCCTCCATCTCCCCCCAACACAATTCCATCCCCAAACTCTCCCCTTCCCCCCTCCATCTCCCCCCAACACCATTCCATCCCCAAACTCTCCCCTTCCCCTCTCCATCTCCCCCAACACCATTCCATCCCCAAACTCTCCCCTTCCCCTCTCCATCTCCCCCCAACACCATTCCATCTCCAAACTATCCACTTCCCCCTCTCCATCTCCCCCGAACACCATTCCATCCCCAAACTCTCCCCTTCCCCCTCTCCATCTCCCCGCAACACCATTCCATCCCCAAACTCTCCCCCTCCCCCTCTCCATCTCCCCCCAACACCATTCCATCCCCAAACTCTCCCCTTCCTCCTCTCCATCTCCCCCAACACCATTCCATCCCCAAACTCTCCCCTTCCTCCTCTCCATCTCCCCCAACACCATTCCATCCCCAAACTCTCCCCATCCTCCTCTCCATCTCCCCCCAACACCATTCCATCCCCAAACTCTCCGCGTCCCCCTCTCCAGCTCCCCCCAACACCATTCCATCCCCAAACTATCCACTTCCCCCTCTCCATCTCCCCCGAACACCATTCCATCCCCAAACTCTCCCCTTCCCCCTCTCCATCTCCCCGCAACACCATTCTATCCCCAAACTCTCCCCTTCCCCATCTCCATCTCCCCGGAACACCATTCCATCCCCAAACTCTCCCCTTCCCCTCTCCATCTCCCCCCAACACCATTCCATCCCCAAACTCTCCCCTTCCCCCACTCCATCTCCCCCAACACCATTCCATCCCCAAACTCTCCCCTTCCCCCTCTCCATCTCCCCCAACACCATTCCATCCCCAAACTCTCCCCTTCCCCCTCTCCATCTCCCCCCAACACCATTCCATCCCCAAACTCTCCCCTTACCCCTCTCCATCTCCCCCCAACAGCATTCCATCCCCAAACTCTCCCCTTCCCCTCTCCATCTCCCCCCAACACCATTCCATCCCCAAACTCTCCCCTTCCCCCTCTCCATCTCCCCGCAACACCATTCCATCCCCAAACTCTCCCCTTCCCCATCTCCATCTCCCCGCAACACCATTCCATCCCCAAACTCTCCCCTTCCCCTCTCCATCTCCCCCCAACACCATTCCATCCCCAAACTCTCCCCTTCCCCCACTCCATCTCCCCCCAACACCATTCCATCCCCAAACTCTCCCCTTCCCCCTCTCCATCTCCCCCAACACCATTCCATCCCCAAACTCTCCCCTTCCCCCACTCCATCTCCCCCCAACACCATTCCATCCCCAAACTCTCCCCTTCCCCCCTCCATCTCCCTCCAACACCATTCCATCCCCAAACTCTCCCCTTCCCCCTCTCCATCTCCCCCCAACACCATTCCATCCCCAAACTCTCCCCTTCCCCCTCTCCATCTCCCCCCAACAGCATTCCATCCCCAAACTCTCCCTTTCCCCTCTCCATCTCCCCCCAACACCATTCCATCCCCAAACTCTCCCCTTCCCCCCTCCATCTCCCGCCAACACCATTCCATCCCCAAACTCTCCCCTTCCCCCTCTCCATCTCCCCCAAGACCATTCCATCCCCAAACTCTCCCCTTCCCCATCTCCATCTCCGCGGAACCCCATTCCATCCCCAAACTCTCCCCTTCCCCTCTCCATCTCCCCCCAACACCATTCCATCCCCAAACTCTCCCCTTCCCCCACTCCATCTCCCCAACACCATTCCATCCCCAAACTCTCCCCTTCCCCCTCTCCATCTCCCCCAACACCATTCCATCCCCAAACTCTCCCCTTCCCCCTCTCCATCTCCCCCCAACACCATTCCATCCCCAAACTCTCCCCTTACCCCTCTCCATCTCCCCCCAACACCATTCCATCCCCAAACTCTCCCCTTCCCCCTCTCCATCTCCCCGCAACACCATTCCATCCCCAAACTCTCCCCTTCCCCATCTCCATCTCCCCGCAACACCATTCCATCCCCAAACTCTCCCCTTCCCCTCTCCATCTCCCCCCAACACCATTTCATCCCCAAACTCTCCCTTTCCCCCACTGCATCTCCCCCCAACACCATTCCATCCCCAAACTCTCCCCTTCCCCCTCTCCATCTCCCCCCAACACCATTCCATCCCCAAACTCTCCCCTTCCCCCACTCCATCTCCCCCCAACACCATTCCATCCCCAAACTCTCCCCTTCCCCCTCTCCATCTCCCTCCAACACCATTCCATCCCCAAACTCTCCCCTTCCCCCTCTCCATCTCCCCCCAACACCATTCCATCCCCAAACTCTCCCCTTCCCCCTCTCCATCTCCCCCCAACAGCATTCCATCCCCAAACTCTCCCCTTCCCCTCTCCATCTCCCCCAACACCATTCCATCCCCAAACTCTCCCCTTCCCCCTCTCCATCTCCCCCCAACACCATTCCATCCCCAAACTCTCCCCTTACCCCTCTCCATCTCCCCCCAACACCATTCCATCCCCAAACTCTCCCCTTCCCCCTCTCCATCTCCCCGCAACACCATTCCATCCCCAAACTCTCCCCTTCCCCATCTCCATCTCCCCGCAACACCATTCCATCCCCAAACTCTCCCCTTCCCCTCTCCATCTCCCCCAACACCATTTCATCCCCAAACTCTCCCCTTCCCCCACTCCATCTCCCCCCAACACCTTTCCATCCCCAAACTCTCCCCTTCCCCCTCTCCATCTCCCCCCAACACCATTCCATCCCCAAACTCTCCCCTTCCCCCACTCCATCTCCCCCCAACACCATTCCATCCCCAAACTCTCCCCTTCCCCCTCTCCATCTCCCTCCAACACCATTCCATCCCCAAACTCTCCCCTTCCCCCTCTCCATCTCCCCCCAACACCATTCCATCCCCAAACTCTCCCCTTCCCCCTCTCCATCTCCCCCCAACAGCATTCCATCCCCAAACTCTCCCTTTCCCCTCTCCATCTCCCCCCAACACCATTCCATCCCCAAACTCTCCCCTTCCCCCTCTCCATCTCCCGCCAACACCATTCCATCCCCAAACTCTCCCCTTCCCCCTCTCCATCTCCCCCAAGACCATTCCATCCCCAAACTCTCCCCTTCCCCCTCTCCATCTCCCCCCAACACCATTCCATCCCCAAACTCTCCCCTTCCCCCTCTCCATCTCCCCCCAACAACATTCCATCCCCACACTCTCCCCTTCCCCCTCTCCATCTCCCCCCAACACCATTCCATCCCCAAACTCTCCCCTTCCTCCTCTCCAGCTCCCCCCAACAACATTCCATCCCCAAACTCTCCCCTTCCCCTCTCCATCTCCCCGCAACACCATTCCATCCCCAAACTCTCTCCTTCCTCCTCTCCATCTCCCCCCAACACCATTCCATCCCCAAACTCTCCCCTTCCCCATCTCCATCTCCCCGCAACACCATTCCATCCCCAAACTCTCCCCTTCCCCCACTCCATCTCCCCCCAACACCATTCCATCCCCAAACTCTCCCCTTCCCCCTCTCCATCTCCCCCCAACACCATTCCATCCCCAAACTCTCCCCTTCCCCCTCTCCATCTCCCCCCAACACCATTCCATCCCCAAACTCTCCCCTTCCCCCTCTCCATCTCCCCCCAACAGCATTCCATCCCCAAACTCTCCCCTTCCCCTCTCCATCTCCCCCCAACACCATTCCATCCCCAAACTCTCTCCTTCCCCCCTCCATCTCCCGCCAACACCATTCCATCCCCAAACTCTCCCCTTCCCCCTCTCCATCTCCCCCCAACACCATTCCATCCCCAAACTCTCCCCTTCCCCCTCTCCATCTCCCCCCAACAACATTCCATCCCCAAACTCTCCCCTTCCCCCTCTCCATCTCCCCCCAACACCATTCCATCCCCAAACTCTCCCCTTCCCCTCTCCATCTCCCCCAACACCATTCCATCCCCAAACTCTCCCCTTCCCCTCTCCATCTCCCCCCAACACCATTCCATCCCCAAACTCTCCCCTTCCTCCTCTCCATCTCCCCCCAACAACATTCCATCCCCAAACTCTCCCTTTCCCCTCTCCATCTCCCGCCAACACCATTCCATCCCCAAACTCTCCCCTTCCCCCTCTCCATCTCCGCCCAACAGCATTCCATCCCCAAACTCTCCCCTTCCCCTCTCCATCTCCCCCCAACACCATTCCATCCCCAAACTCTCCCCTTCCCCCCTCCATCTCCCGCCAACACCATTCCATCCCCAAACTCTCCCCTTCCCCCTCTCCATCTCCCCCCAACACCATTCCATCCCCAAACTCTCCCCTTCCCCCTCTTCATCTCCCCCCAACAACATTCCATCCCCAAACTCTCCCCTTCCCCCTCTCCATCTCCCCCCAAAACCATTCCATCCCCAAACTCTCCCCTTCCCCTCTCCATCTCCCCCAACACCATTCCATCCCCAAACTCTCCCCTTCCCCTCTCCATCTCCCCCCAACACCATTCCATCCCCAAACTCTCCCCTTCCTCCTCTCCATCTCCCCCCAACACCATTCCATCCCCAAACTCTCCCCTTCCTCCTCTCCATCTCCCCGCAACACCATTCCATCCCCAAACTCTCTCCTTCCTCCTCTCCATCTCCCCCCAACACCATTCCATTCCCAAACTCTCAACTTCCCTCTCTCTCCCGTTCCAACTCATTACTTCTCTTCCCCGCATTATATTTCCTTCACCCCTTCTCTTATCTCTGTCCGCCGTGCATTCACTCTTCACTCCTCCCCTCCCGCCAGTTTATCGATCTCTCTCTCCACCCCCCCCTCCGCCCCCCATCTTTGCCTTCCATAAACTTTCACTCCCTACGTACTCCTCAACCTCTCGGTGTCTCTCCACACACCTCCACACTTCCATCCCCCTCTCTGTCGAAAGCGACCCTTCCTTCTCTCAGCTTCCCTTCATTACCCCCTCCCTCAATATCCCTCCTTCTCCAATCCGTCGCCTCGTCTCCTTCCTCTTCCTCCATCTTTCCACTCCAACACCCCCTCCTACCCTTTTACTCCGCTTATTCTCTCTCTCCCCCATTCATCAGATGCTCTCCTCCCCACATCTCCCACCTGCGCCTCTGATACATCCCTGCCAGCTTTCTCGCAATCATCCCTCTCTTCTCAAGCATTATAGACAAACACAATAGGTGCAGGAGAAGGCCATTCGGCCCTTCGAGCCCGCACCGCCATTCACTGTGATCATGGCTGATCATCCACAATCTGTATCCAGTTCCTGCCTTATCCCCATAACCTCTGATTCCGCTATCTTTAAGAGATCTATCCATCTCTTTCTTGAAAGCATCCAGAGAATTGGCCTCCACAGCCTTCTGGGGCAGAGCATTCCACACATCCACCACTCTCTGGGTGAAAAAGTTTTTCCTCAACTCTGTTCTAAATGGCCGACCCCTTATTCTTAAACTGTGGCCTCTGGTTCTGGACTCACCCATCAGCGGGAACATGCTTCCTGCCTCCAGCGTGTCCAATCCCTCAATAATCTTATACGTTTCAATCAGATCCCCTCTCAGCCTTCTAAATTCCAGTGTATACAAGCCCAGTCGCTCCAATCTTTCGACATATGACAGACCCGCCATTCTGGGAATTAACCTCGTGAACCTACGCTGCACTCCCTCAATAGCAAGAATGTCCTTCCTCAAATTTGGAGACCAAAAATGCACACAGTACTCCGGGTGTGGTCTCACCAGGGCCCTGTACAATATTCCCCCCTTCCATCCCTCCACCCTCTTGTTCCCTATCTCCATTTCTCTCCCCTCTCCTCCCGTCTCTCCACGTAACTCTTCCCACTCTCCCCTCTCTTCCCTTTCACTTCCTCTTTCACCGTTCTACCTCGCCACCGCCAGTGTCTCCTTCCATCAGTCTCTTGTCACAACCTGCCATTCCCCTTTCCCTTCCTCCCTTGTCTCTGCCTCTCTCATGCCGTGATCGGTGGGGAGTGTCGAGGGACAGAGGGACCTCGGTGTACAAAGGTGGGACACACACCGTGACCGGTGGGGAGTGTCGAGGGACAGGGGGGACCTCGGTGTACGAGGGTGGGACACACAACGTGACCGGTGGGGAGTGTCGAGGGACGGGGGGACCTCGGTGTACGAGGGTGGGACACACACCGTGACCGGTGGGGAGTGTCGAGGGACAGGGGGGACCTCGGTGTACGAGGGTGGGACGCACACCGTGACAGGTGGGGAGTGTCGAGGGACAGGGGGGACCTCGGTGTACGAGGGTGGGACACACACCGTGACCGGTGGGGAGTGTCGAGGGACGGGGGGACCTCGGTGTACGAGGGTGGGACACACACCGTGACCGGTGGGGAGTGTCGAGGGACAGGGGGGACCTCGGTGTAGGAGGGTGGGACACACACCGTGACCGGTGGGGAGTGTCGAGGGACAGGGGGACCTCGGTGTACGAGGGTGGGACACACACACTGTGAACGGTGGGGAGTGTCCTGGGACAGAGGGACCTCGGTGTACGAGGGTGGGACACACAACGTGACCGGTGGGGAGTGTCGAGGGACAGGGGGACCTCGGTGTATGAGGGTGGGACAAACACCGTGACCGCTGGGGAGTGTCGAGGGGCAGGGGGATCTTGGTGTATGAGGGTGGGTCACACACCGTGACTGGTGGGGAGTGTTGAGGGACAGTGGGACCTCGGTGTACGAGGGTGGGACACACACCGTGACCGGTGAGGAGTGTCGAGGGACAGGGGGACCTCGGTGTACGAGGGTAGGACACACACCGTGACCGGTGAGGAGTGTCGAGGGACAGAGGGACCTCGGTGTACGAGGGTGGGACACACACCGTGACCGGTGGGGAGTGTCGAGGGACAGAGGGACCTCGGTGTATGAGGGTGGGATACACACCGTGACCGGTGGGGAGTGTCGAGGGACGGGGGGACCTCGGTGTACGAGGGTGCGACAAACACTGTGAACGGTGGGGAGTGTCCTGGGACAGAGGGACCTCGGTGTATGAGGGTGGGACACACACCGTGACCGGTGGGGAGTGTCGAGGGACGGGGGGACCTCGGTGTATGAGGCTGGGACACAAACCGTGACCGCTGGGGAGTGTCGAGGGACAGGGGGACCTCGGTGTACGAGGGTGGGACAAACACCGTGACCGGTGGGGAGTGTCGAGGGACAGGGGGGACCTCCGTGTACGAGGGTGGGACAAACACTGTGAACGGTGGGGAGTGTCGAGGGACAGGGGGACCTCGGTGTACGAGGGTGGGACAAACACTGTGAACGGTGGGGAGTGTCCTGGGACAGAGGGACCTCGGTGTATGAGGGTGGGACACACACCGTGACCGGTGGGGAGTGTCGAGGGACAGGGGGGACCTCGGTGTATGAGGCTGGGACACACACCGTGACCGCTGGGGAGTGTCGAGGGACAGGGGGACCTCGGTGTACGAGGGTGGGACAAACACCGTGACCGGTGGGGAGTGTCGAGGGACAGGGGGGACCTCGGTGTACGAGGGTGGGACAAACACTGTGAACGGTGGGGAGTGTCCTGGGACAGAGGGACCTCGGTGTATGAGGGTGGGACACACACCGTGACCGGTGGGGAGTGTCGAGGGACAGGGGGGACCTCGGTGTACGAGGGTGGGACACACACCGTGACCGGTGGGGAGTGTCGAGGGACAGAGGGACCTCGGTGTACGAGGGTGGGACACACACCGTGACCGGTGGGGAGTGTCGAGGGACAGGGGGGACCTCGGTGTACGAGGGTGGGACACACACCGTGACCGCTGGGGAGTGTCGAGGGACAGGGGGACCTCGGTGTACGAGGGTGGGACACACACCGTGACCGGTGGGGAGTGTCGAGGGACAGGGGGACCTCGGTGTACGAGGGTAGGGACACACACCGTGAACGGTGGGGAGTGTCGAGGGACAGAGGGACCTCGGTGTACGAGGGTGGGACACACACCGTGACCGGTGGGGAGTGTCGAGGGACAGGGGGGAGCTCGGTGTATGCGGCTGGGACACACACCGTGACCGCTGGGGAGTGTCGAGGGACAGGGGGACCTCGGTGTACGAGGGTGGGACAAACACCGTGACCGGTGGGGAGTGTCGAGGGACAGGGGGACCTCGGTGTAGGAGGGTGGGACACACACCGTGACCGGTGGGGAGTGTCGAGGGCCAGGGGAACCTCGGTGTAGGAGGGTGGGACACACACCGTGACCGGTGGGGAGAGTCGAGGGACAGGGGGACCTCGGTGTAGGAGGGTGGGACACACACCGTGACCGGTGGGGAGTGTCGAGGGACAGGGGGACCTCGGTGTACGAGGGTGGGACACACACCGTGACCGGTGGGGAGTGTCGAGGGACAGGGGGACCTCGGTGTACGAGGGTGGGACACACACCGTGACCGGTGGGGAGTGTCGAGGGACAGGGGCGACCTCGGTGTACGAGGGTGGGACACACACCGTGACCGGTGGGGAGGGTCGAGGGACAGGGGGACCTCGGTGTACGAGGGAGGGACACACACACCGTGACCGGTGGGGAGTGTCGAGGGACAGGGGGACCTCGGTGTACGAGGGTGGGACACACACCGTGACCGGTGGGGAGTGTCGAGGGACAGGGGGACCTCGGTGTACGAGGGTGGGACACACACCGTGACCGGTGGGGAGTGTCGAGGGACAGGGGGACCTCGGTGTACGAGGGTCGGACACACACCGTGACCGGTGGGGAGTGTCGAGGGACAGGGGGGACCTCGGTGTACGGGGGTGGGACACACACCGTGACCGGTGGGGAGTGTCGAGGGACAGGGGGACCTCGGTGTACGAGGGTGGGACACACACACTGTGACCGGTAGGGAGTGTCGAGGGACAGGGGGACCTCGGTGTACGAGGGTAGGACACACACCGTGACCGGTGGGGAGTGTCGAGGGACAGGGGGACCTCGGTGTTGCGGGGTAGGACACACACAGTGAACGGTGGGGAGTTCGAGGGACAGGGGGACCTCGGTGTACGAGGGTGGGACACACACCGTGACCGGTGGGGAGTGTTGATGGACAGGGGGACCTCGGTGTACGAGGGTAGGACACACACCGTGACCGGTGGGGAGTGTCGAGGGACAGGGGGACCTCGGTGTTGCGGGGTAGGACACACACAGTGAACGGTGGGGAGTTCGAGGGACAGGGGGACCTCGGTGTACGAGGGTGGGACACACACCGTGACCGGTGGGGAGGGTGTCGAGGGACAGGGGGGCCTCGGTGTACGAGGGTAGGACACACTCCGTGACCAGTGGGGAGTGTCGAGGGACTGGGGGACCTCGGTGTACGAGGGTGGGACACACACCGTGACCGGTGGGGAGTGTCGAGGGACAGAGGGACCTCGGTGTACGAGGGTGGGACACACACCGTGACCGGTGGGGAGTGTCGAGGGACAGGGGGACCTCGGTGTACGAGGGTGGGACACACACACTGTGACCGGTAGGGAGTGTCGAGGGACAGGGGGACCTCGGTGTACGAGGGTAGGACACACACCGTGACCAGTGGGGAGTGTCGAGGGACAGGGGGACCTCGGTGTAGCGGAGTAGGACACACACAGTGAACGGTGGGGAGTTCGAGGGACAGGGGGACCTCGGTGTACGAGGGTGGGACACACACCGTGACCGGTGGGGAGTATCGAGGGACAGGGGGAACCTTGGTGTACGAGGGTAGGACACACACCGTGACCGGTGGGGAGTGTCGAGGGACAGGGGGACCTCGGTGTACGAGGGTGGGACACACACCGTGACCGGTGGGGAGGGTGTCGAGGGACAGGGGGGCCTCGGTGTACGAGGGCAGGACACACTCCGTGACCGGTGGGGAGTGTCGAGGGACTGGGGGACCTCGGTGTACGAGGGTGGGACACACACAGTGACCGGTGGGGAGTGTCGAGGGACAGGGGGACCTCGGTGTACGAGGGTGGGACACACACCGTGACCGGTGGGGAGTGTCGAGGGACAGGGGGACCTCGGTGTACGAGGGTGGGACACACACCGTGACCGGTGGGGAGTGTCGAGGGACAGGGGCGACCTCGGTGTACGAGGGTGGGACACACACCGTGACCGGTGGGGAGGGTTGAGGGACAGGGGGACCTCGGTGTACGATGGTGGGACACACACACATTGACCGGTGGGGAGTGTCGAGGGACAGGGGGACCTCGGTGTACGAGGGTGGGACACACACCGTGACCAGTGGGGAGTGTCGAGGGACAGGGGGACCTCGGTGTAGCGGGGTAGGACACACACAGTGACCGGTGGGGAGTGTGGAGGGACAGGGAGACCTCGGTGTACGAGGGTGGGACACACACCGTGACCGGTGGGGAGTGTCGAGGGACAGGGGGACCTCGGTGTACGAGAGTAGGACACACACCGTGACCGGTGGGGAGTGTCGAGGGACAGGGGGACCTCGGTGTACGAGGGTGGGACACACACCGTAACCGGTGGGGAGTGTCGAGGGACAGGGGGAACCTTGGTGTACGAGAGTAGGACACACACCGTGACCGGTGGGGAGTGTCGAGGGACAGGGGGACCTCGGTGTACGAGGGTGGGACACACACCGTGACCGGTGGGGAGGGTGTTGAGGGACAGGGGGGCCTTGGTGTACGAGGGTAGGACACACTCCGTGACCGGTGGGGAGTGTGGAGGGACAGTGGGACCTCGGTGTACGAGGGTGGGACACACACCGTGACCGGTGGGGAGTGTCGAGGGACAGAAGGACCTCGGTGTACGAGGGTGGGACACACACCGTGACCGGTGGGGTGTTCGAGGGACAGGGAGACCTCGGTGTACGAGGGTAGGACACACACCGTGACCGGTGGGGAGTGTCGAGGGACAGGGGGACCTCGGTGTACGAGGGTGGGACACACACCGTGACCGGTGGGGAGGGTGTCGAGGGACAGGGGGGCCTCGGTGTACGAGGGTAGGACACACTCCATGACCGGTGGGGAGTGTTGAGGGACTGGGGGACCTCGGTGTACGAGGGTGGGACACACACCGTGACCGGTGGGGAGTGTCGAGGGGCAGGGGGATCTTGGTGTAGGAGGGTGGGTCACACACCGTGACTGGTGGGGAGTGTCGAGGGACAGGGGGACCTCGGTGTACGAGGGTAGGGCACACACCGTGACCGGTGGGGAGAGTCGAGGGACAGAGGGACTCGGTGTACGAGGGTGGGACACACACAGTGAACGGTGGGGAGTGTCGAGGGACAGGGGGATCTCAGTGTGTGAGGGAGGGAGACACACCGTGACCGGTGGGGAGTGTCGAGGGACAGGGGGACCTCGGTGTACGAGGGTGGGACACACACTGTGACCGGTGGGGAGTGTCGAGGGACAGGGGGGACCTCGGTGTACGAGGGTGGGACACACACCGTGACCGGTGGGGAGTGTCGAGGGACAGGGGGACCTCGGTGTACGAGGGTGGGACACACACCGTGACCGGTGGGGAGTGTCGAGGGACAGGGGGGACCTCGGTGTACGAGGGTGGGACACACACCGTGACCGGTGGGGAGTGTCGAGGGACAGGGGGACCTCGGTGTACGAGGGTGGGACAAACACACTGTGAACGGTGGGGAGTGTCCTGGGACAGAGGGACCTCGGTGTACGAGGGTGGGACACACAACGTGACCGGTGGGGAGTGTCGAGGGACAGGGGGACCTCGGTGTATGAGGGTGGGACAAACACCGTGACCGGTGGGGAGTGTCGAGGGACAGGGGGACCTCGGTGTATGAGGGTGGGTCACACACCGTGACTGGTGGGGAGTGTTGAGGGACAGTGGGACCTCGGTGTACGAGGGTGGGACACACACCGTGACCGGTGGGGAGTGTCGAGGGACAGGGGGACCTCGGTGTACGAGGGTGGGACACACACCGTGACCGGTGGGGAGTGTTGAGGGACAGAGGGACCTCGGTGTATGAGGGTAGGACACACACACCGTGACCGGTGGGGAGTGTCGAGGGACGGGGGGACCTCGGTGTACGAGGGTGGGACAAACACTGTGAACGGTGGGGAGTGTCCTGGGACAGAGGGACCTCGGTGTATGAGGGTGGGACACACACCGTGACCGGTGGGGAGTGTCGAGGGACGGGGGGACCTCGGTGTATGAGGCTGGGACACAAACCGTGACCGGTGGGGAGTGTCGAGGGACAGGGGGACCTCGGCGTACGAGGGTGGGACACACACCGTGACCGGTGGGGAGTGTCGAGGGACAGGGGGGACCTCCGTGTACGAGGGTGGGACAAACACTGTGAACGGTGGGGAGTGTCGAGGGACAGGGGGACCTCGGTGTACGAGGGTGGGACACACACACCGTGACCGGTGGGGAGTGTCGAGGGACAGGGGGACCTCGGTGTACGAGGGTGGGACACACACCGAGACCGGTGGGGAGTGTCGAGGGACAGAGGGACCTCGGTGTATGAGGGTGGGACACACACCGTGACCGGTGGGGAGTGTCGAGGGACAGGGGGACCTCGGTGTACGAGGGTGGGACACACACCGTGACCGGTGGGGAGTGTCGAGGGACAGGGGGACCTCGGTGTACGAGGGTGGGACACACACCGTGACCGGTGGGGAGTGTCGAGGGACAGGGGGGACCTCGGTGTACGAGGGTGGGACAAACACTGTGAACGGTGGGGAGTGTCCTGGGACAGAGGGACCTCGGTGTATGAGGGTGGGACACACACCGTGACCGGTGGGGAGTGTCGAGGGACAGGGGGGAGCTCGGTGTATGCGGCTGGGACACACACCGTGACCGCTGGGGAGTGTCGAGGGACAGGGGGACCTCGGTGTACGAGGGTGGGACACACACCGTGACCGGTGGGGAGTGTCGAGGGACAGGGGGACCTCGGTGTAGGAGGGTGGGACACACACCGTGACCGGTGGGGAGTGTCGAGGGACAGGGGAACCTCGGTGTAGGAGGGTGGGACACACACCGTGACCGGTGGGGAGAGTCGAGGGACAGGGGGACCTCGGTGTAGGAGGGTGGGACACACACCGTGACCGGTGGGGAGTGTCGAGGGACAGGGGGACCTCGGTGTACGAGGGTGGGACACACACCGTGACCGGTGGGGAGTGTCGAGGGACAGGGGGACCTCGGTGTACGAGGGTGGGACACACACCGTGACCGGTGGGGAGTGTCGAGGGACAGGGGCGACCTTGGTGTACGAGGGTGGGACACACACCGTGACCGGTGGGGAGTGTCGAGGGACAGGGGGACCTCGGTGTACGAGGGAGGGACACACACACCGTGACCGGTGGGGAGTGTCGAGGGACAGGGGGACCTCGGTCGGTGTACGAGGGTGGGACACACACCGTGACCGGTGGGGAGTGTCGAGGGACAGGGGGACCTCGGTGTACGAGGGTGGGACACACACCGTGACCGGTGGGGAGTGTCGAGGGACAGGGGGACCTCGGTGTACGAGGGTCGGACACACACCGTGACCGGTGGGGAGTGTCGAGGGACAGGGGGGACCTCGGTGTACGGGGGTGGGACACACACCGTGACCGGTGGGGAGTGTCGAGGGACAGGGGGACCTCGGTGTACGAGGGTGGGACACACACACTGTGACCGGTAGGGAGTGTCGAGGGACAGGGGGACCTCGGTGTACGAGGGTAGGACACACACCGTGACCGGTGGGGAGTGTCGAGGGACAGGGGGACCTCGGTGTTGCGGGGTAGGACACACACAGTGAACGGTGGGGAGTTCGAGGGACAGGGGGACCTCGGTGTACGAGGGTGGGACACACACCGTGACCGGTGGGGAGTGTCGAGGGACAGGGGGACCTCGGTGTACGAGGGTAGGACACACACCGTGACCGGTGGGGAGTGTCGAGGGACAGGGGGACCTCGGTGTTGCGGGGTAGGACACACACAGTGAACGGTGGGGAGTTCGAGGGACAGGGGGACCTCGGTGTACGAGGGTGGGACACACACCGTGACCGGTGGGGAGGGTGTCGAGGGACAGGGGGGCCTCGGTGTACGAGGGTAGGACACACTCCGTGACCAGTGGGGAGTGTCGAGGGACTGGGGGACCTCGGTGTACGAGGGTGGGACACACACCGTGACCGGTGGGGAGTGTCGAGGGACAGAGGGACCTCGGTGTACGAGGGTGGGACACACACCGTGACCGGTGGGGTGTGTCGAGGGTCAGGGGGGCCTCGGTGTACCATGGTGGGACACACACACTGTGACCGGTAGGGAGTGTCGAGGGACAGGGGGACCTCGGTGTACGAGGGTAGGACACACACCGTGACCGGTGGGGAGTGTCGAGGGACAGGGGGACCTCGGTGTAGCGGAGTAGGACACACACAGTGAACGGTGGGGAGTTCGAGGGACAGGGGGACCTCGGTGTACGAGGGTGGGACACACACCGTGACCGGTGGGGAGTATCGAGGGACAGGGGGAACCTTGGTGTACGAGAGTAGGACACACACCGTGACCGGTGGGGAGTGTCGAGGGACAGGGGGACCTCGGTGTACGAGGGTGGGACACACACCGTGACCGGTGGGGAGGGTGTCGAGGGACAGGGGGGCCTCGGTGTACGAGGGCAGGACACACTCCGTGACCGGTGGGGAGTGTCGAGGGACTGGGGGACCTCGGTGTACGAGGGTAGGACACACACCGTGACCGGTGGGGAGTGTCGAGGGACAGGGGGACCTCGGTGTACGAGGGTGGGACACACACCGTGACCGGTGGGGAGTGTCGAGGGACAGGGGGACCTCGGTGTATGAGGGTGGGACACACACCGTGACCGGTGGAGAGTGTCGAGGGACAGGGGCGACCTCGGTGTACGAGGGTGGGACACACACCGTGACCGGTGGGGAGGGTTGAGGGACAGGGGGACCTCGGTGTACGATGGTGGGACACACACACAGTGACCGGTAGGGAGTGTCGAGGGACAGGGGGACCTCGGTGTACGAGGGTAGGACACACACCGTGACCGGTGGGGAGTGTCGAGGGACAGGGGGACCTCGGTGTAGCGGGGTAGGACACACACAGTGAACGGTGGGGAGTTCGAGGGACAGGGGGACCTCGGTGTACGAGGGTGGGACACACACCGTGACCGGTGGGGAGTATCGAGGGACAGGGGGAACCTTGGTGTACGAGAGTAGGACACACACCGTGACCGGTGGGGAGTATCGAGGGACAGGGGGACCTCGGTGTACGAGGGTGGGACACACACCGTGACCGGTGGGGAGTGTCGAGGGACAGGGGGAACCTTGGTGTACGAGAGTAGGACACACACCGTGACCGGTGGGGAGTGTCGAGGGACAGGGGGACCTCGGTGTACGAGGGTGGGACACACACCGTGACCGGTGGGGAGGGTGTTGAGGGACAGGGGGGCCTTGGTGTACGAGGGTAGGACACACTCCGTGACCGGTGGGGAGTGTTGAGGGACAGTGGGACCTCGGTGTACGAGGGTGGGACACACACCGTGACCGGTGGGGAGTGTCGAGGGACAGAGGGACCTTGGTGTACGAGGGTGGGACACACACCGTGACCGGTGGGGAGTTCGAGGGACAGGGAGACCTCGGTGTACGAGGGTAGGACACACACCGTGACCGGTGGGGAGTGTCGAGGGACAGGGGGACCTCGGTGTACGAGGGTGGGACACACACCGTGACCGGTGGGGAGGGTGTCGAGGGACAGGGGGGCCTCGGTGTACGAGGGTAGGACACACTCCATGACCGGTGGGGAGTGTTGAGGGACTGGGGGACCTCGGTGTACGAGGGTGGGACACACACCGTGACCGGTGGGGAGTGTCGAGGGGCAGGGGGATCTTGGTGTAGGAGGGTGGGTCACACACCGTGACTGGTGGGGAGTGTCGAGGGACAGGGGGACCTCGGTGTACGAGGGTAGGGCACACACCGTGACCGGTGGGGAGAGTCGAGGGACAGAGGGACTCGGTGTACGAGGGTGGGACACACACAGTGAACGGTGGGGAGTGTCGAGGGACAGGGGGATCTCAGTGTGTGAGGGAGGGACACACACCGTGACCGGTGGGGAGTGTCGAGGGACAGGGGGACCTCGGTGTACGAGGGTGGGACACACACTGTGACCGGTGGGGAGTGTCGAGGGACAGGGGGACCTCGGTGTACGAGGGTGGGACACACACCGTGACCGGTGGGGAGTGTCGAGGGACAGGGGCGACCTCGGTGTACGAGGGTGGGACACACACCGTGACCGGTGGGGAGGGTCGAGGGACAGGGGGACCTCGGTGTACGAGGGTGGGACACACACACCGTGACCGGTGGGGAGTGTCGAGGGACAGGGGGACCTCGGTGTACGGAGGGTAGGACACACACCGTGACCGGTGGGGAGTGTCGAGGGACAGAGGGACCTCGGTGTTGCGGGGTAGGACACACACAGTGAACGGTGGGGAGTTCGAGGGACAGGGGGACCTCGGTGTACGAGGGTGGGACACACACCGTGACCGGTGGGGAGGGTGTCGAGGGACAGGGGGGCCTCGGTGTACGAGGGTAGGACACACTCCGTGACCGGTGGGGAGTGTCGAGGGACTGGGGGACCTCGGTGTACGAGGGTGGGACACACACCGTGACCGGTGGGGAGTTCGAGGGACAGAGGGACCTCGGTGTACGAGGGAGGGACACACACACCATGACCGGTGGGGAGTGTCGAGGGACAGGGGGACCTCGGTGTAGGGCGGGGTCGGACACACACCGTGACCGGTGGGGAGTGTCGAGGGACAGGGGGACCTCGGTGTAGGGCGGGGTCGGACACACACCGTGAACGGTGGGGAGTGTCGAGGGACAGGGGGATCTTGGTGTATGAGGGTGGGTCACACACCGTGACTGGTGGGGAGTGTTGAGGGACAGTGGGACCTCGGTGTACGAGGGTGGAACACACACCGTGACCGGTGGGGAGTGTCGAGGGACAGGGGGACCTCGGTGTACGAGGGAGGGACACACACCGTGACCGGTGGGGAGTGTTGAGGGACAGTGGGACCTCGGTGTACGAGGGTGGAACACACACCGTGACCGGTGGGGAGTGTCGAGGGACAGAAGGACCTCGGTGTACGAGGGTGGGACACACACCGTGACCGGTGGGGAGTGTCGAGGGACAGGGGGACCTCGGTGTACGAGGGTAGGACACACACCGTGACCGGTGGGGAGTGTCGAGGGACAGGGGGACCTCGGTGTACGAGGGTGGGACACACACCGTGACCGGTGGGGAGTGTCGAGGGACAGGGGGACCTCGGTGTACGAGGGTAGGACACACACCGTGACCGGTGGGGAGTGTTGAGGGACAGGGGGACCTCGGTGTACGAGGGTGGGACACACACCGTGACCGGTGGGGAGTGTCGAGGGACAGGGGGACCTCGGTGTACGAGGGTGGGACACACACCGTGACCGGTGGGGAGTGTCGAGGGACAGAGGGACCTCGGTGTACGAGGGTGGGACACACACCGTGACCGGTGGGGAGTGTCGAGGGACAGGGGGACCTCGGTGTACGAGGGTGGGACACACACCGTGACCGGTGGGGAGTGTCGAGGGACAGAGGGACCTCGGTGTACGAGGGTAGGACACACACCGTGACCGGTGGGGAGTGTTGAGGGACAGAGGGACCTCGGTGTATGAGGGTAGGACACACACACCGTGACCGGTGGGGAGTGTCGAGGGACGGGGGGGGGGTGGGACACACACCGTGACCGGTGGGGAGTGTCGAGGGACAGGGGGACCTCGGTGTACGAGGGTGGGACACACACAGTGAACGGTGGGGAGTGTCGAGGGACAGGGGGATCTCAGTGTGTGAGGGAGGGACACACACCGTGACCGGTGGGGAGTGTCGAGGGACAGGGGGACCTCGGTGTACGAGGGAGGGACACACACCGTGACCGGTGGGGAGTGTCGAGGGACAGGGGGACCTCGGTGTACGAGGGTGGGACACACACCGTGACCGGTGGGGAGTGTCGAGGGACAGGGGGACCTCGGCGTACGAGGGAGGGACACACACCGTGACCGGTGGGGAGTGTCGAGGGACAGGGGGACCTCGGCGTACGAGGGAGGGACACACACACCGTGACCGGTGGGGAGTGTCGAGGGACAGGGGGACCTCGGTGTACGAGGGTGGGACACACACACCGTGACCGGTGGGGAGTGTCGAGGGACAGGGGGACCTCGGTGTACGAGGGTGGGACACACAGAACGTGACCAGTGGGGAGTGTCGAGGGACAGGGGGACCTCGGTGTACGGGGGTGGGACACACACCGTGACCGGTGGGGAGTGTCGAGGGACAGGGGGACCTCGGTGTACGAGGGTGGGACACACAAACTGTGACCGGTAGGGAGTGTCGAGGGACAGGGGGACCTCGGTGTACGGAGGGTAGGACACACACCGTGACCGGTGGGGAGTGTCGAGGGAAGGGGGACCTCGGTGTTGCGGGGTAGGACACACACAGTGAACGGTGGGGAGTTCGAGGGACAGGGGGACCTCGGTGTACGAGGGTGGGACACACACCGTGACCGGTGGGGAGGGTGTCGAGGGACAGGGGGGCCTCTGTGTACGAGGGTAGGACACACTCCGTGACCAGTGGGGAGTGTCGAGGGACTGGGGGACCTCGGTGTACGAGGGTGGGACACACACCGTGACCGGTGGGGAGTTCGAGGGACAGAGGGACCTCGGTGTACGAGGGAGGGACACACACACCATGACCGGTGGGGAGTGTCGAGGGACAGGGGGACCTCGGTGTAGGGCGGGGTCGGACACACACCGTGACCGGTGGGGAGTGTCGAGGGACAGGGGGACCTCGGTGTAGGGCGGGGTCGGACACACACCGTGAACGGTGGGGAGTGTCGAGGGACAGGGGGATCTTGGTGTATGAGGGTGGGACACACACCGTGACTGGTGGGGAGTGTTGAGGGACAGTGGGACCTCGGTGTACGAGGGTGGAACACACACCGTGACCGGTGGGGAGTGTCGAGGGACAGGGGGACCTCGGTGTACGAGGGAGGGACACACACCGTGACCGGTGGGGAGTGTTGAGGGACAGTGGGACCTCGGTGTACGAGGGTGGAACACACACCGTGACCGGTGGGGAGTGTCGAGGGACAGAAGGACCTCGGTGTACGAGGGTGGGACACACACCGTGACCGGTGGGGTGTTCGAGGGACAGGGAGACCTCGGTGTACGAGGGTAGGACACACACCGTGACCGGTGGGGAGCGTCGAGTGACAGGGGGACCTCGGTGTACGAGGGTGGGACACACACCGTGACCGGTGGGGAGGGTGTCGAGGGACAGGGGGGCCTCGGTGTACGAGGGTAGGACACACTCCGTGACCGGTGGGGAGTGTTGAGGGACTGGGGGACCTCGGTGTACGAGGGTGGGACACACACCGTGACCGGTGGGGAGTGTCGAGGGACAGGGGGACCTCGGTGTACGAGGGTGGGACACACACCGTGACCGGTGGGGAGTGTCGAGGGACAGAGGGACCTCGGTGTACGAGAGTGGGACACACACCGTGACCGGTGGGGAGTTCGAGGGAAGGGGGGACCTCGGTGTACGAGAGTGGGACACACACCGTGACCGGTGAGTAGTGTCGAGGGACAGAGGGACCTCGGTGTACGAGGGTAGGACACACACCATGACCGGTGGGGAGTGTCGAGGGACAGGGGGACCTCGGTGTACGAGGGTAGGACACACACACCGTGACCGGTGGGGAGTGTCGAGGGACAGACGGACCTCGGTGTATGAGGGTGGGACACACACCGTGACCGGTGGGGAGTGTTGAGGGACAGGGAGACCTCGGTGTACGAGGGTGGGACACACACCGTGACCGGTGGGGAGTGTTGACAGGGCTCGGTGTACGAGGGTGGGACACACACCGTGACCGGTGGGGAGTGTCGAGGGACAGAGGGACCTCGGTGTACGAGGGTGGGACACACACCGTGACCGGTGGGGAGTGTCGAGGGACAGGGGGACCTCGGTGTACGAGGGTGGGTCACACACCGTGACCGGTGGGGAGTGTCGAGGGACAGAGGGACCTCGGTGTACGAGGGTGGGACACACACCGTGACCGGTGGGAGGTGTCGAGGGACAGGGGGACCTCAGTGTACGAGGGTGGGACACACACACCGTGACCGGTGGGGAGTGTCGAGGGACAGGGAGGCCTCGGTGTACGAGGGTGGGACACACACCGTGACCGGTGGGGAGTGTGGAGGGACAGGGAGACCTCGGTGTACGAGGGTGGGACACACACCGTGACCGGTGGGGAGTGTTGAGGGACAGGGCGACCTCGGTGTACGAGGGTGGGACACACACCGTGACCGGTGAGGAGTGTCGAGCGACAGAGGGATCGATGTACGAGGGGAGGACACACACCGTGACCGGTGGGGAGTGTCGAGGGACAGAGAGACCTCGGTGTACGAGGGAGGGACACACACCGTGACCGGTGGGGAGTGTCGAGGGACGGGGGGACCTCGGTGTACGCGGACAGGACATACACCGTGACCGGTGGGGAGTGTCGAGGGACAGGGGGACCTCGGTGTACGAGGGAGGGACACACACACTGTGACCGGTGGGGAGTGTCGAGGGACAGGGGGGCCTCGGTGTACGAGGGAGGGACACACACCGTGATCGGTGGGGAGTGTCGAGGGACAGGGGGACCTCGGTGTACGAGGGTAGGACACACGCACCGTGACCGGTGGGGAGTGTTGAGGGACAGGGGGACCGCGGCGTACGAGGGTGGGACACACACCGTGACCCGTGGGGAGTGTCGAGGGACGGGGGGGACACACACCGTGACCGGTGGGGAGTGTTGAGGGACAGAGGGACCTCGGCGTACGAGGGTGGGACACACACCGTGACCGGTGGGGAGTGTTGAGGGACAGTGGGACCTCGGTGTACGAGGGTGGGACACACACCGTGACCGGTGGGGAGTGTCGAGGGACAGGGGGACCTCGGTGTACGAGGGAGGGACACACACCGTGACCGGTGGGGAGTGTTGAGGGACAGAGGGACCTCGGTGTACGAGGGTGGGACACACACCGTGACCGGTGGGGAGTGTCGAGGGACAGAAGGACCTCGGTGTACGAGGGTGGGACACACACCGTGACCGGTGGGGTGTGTCGAGGGACAGGGGGACCTCGGTGTACGAGGGTAGGACACACACCGTGACCGGTGGGGAGTGTCGAGGGACAGGGGGACCTCGGTGTACGAGGGTGGGACACACACCGTGACCGGTGGGGAGTGTCGAGGGACAGGGGGACCTCGGTGTACGAGGGTAGGACACACACCGTGACCGGTGGGGAGTGTCGAGGGACAGGGGGACCTCGGTGTACGAGGGTGGGACACACACCGTGACCGGTGGGGAGTGTCGAGGGACAGGGGGACCTCGGTGTACGAGGGTGGGACACACACCGTGACCGGTGGGGAGTGTCGAGGGACAGGGGGACCTCGGTGTACGAGGGTGGGACACACACCGTGACCGGTGGGGAGTTCGAGGGAAGGGGGGACCTCGGTGTACGAGAGTGGGACACACACCGTGACCGGTGAGGAGTGTCGAGGGACAGAGGGACCTCGGTGTACGAGGGTAGGACACACACCGTGACCGGTGGGGAGTGTCGAGGGACAGGGGGACCTCGGTGTACGAGGGTAGGACACACACACCGTGACCGGTGGGGAGTGTCGAGGGACAGACGGACCTCGGTGTATGAGGGTGGGACACACACCGTGACCGGTGGGGAGTGTTGAGGGACAGGGAGACCTCGGTGTACGAGGGTGGGACACACAGCCTGAGGGACCTCGGTGTACGAGGGTGGGACACACACCGTGACCGGTGGGGAGT